>NC_136269.1:97652638-97747638 GCF_964187855.1 Myxine glutinosa
TGCGGTTGGCAATGGAGACTTGGAAGGGATGTAGCTGGAAATGGAGATTTTGGGAATGGGAATGAAAGGGGATCTATCTTGTTTCACTTGGTGCAATGAAGTGTCATCTTAATGGAAGACAAGGCCTTACCCGAATACACATAATAAAGATATAACTATCAACAAAGGGGGAAATCTATGATTGGCTGACGTGATTGTTTATGACCTAATTATGGGACGCCCTTTGACCTTTATACATAACTGGAGTAAGGAGGGTCCAGAATAAAGCACTAATAATAAAAAACACAATAAAAAAACACAATCCTCATATCCACAACACTGCACCCTCCTCCTCTTAGGCACGTCCCGGGCCTATAACTTTAACTTAGTGTGACACGTAGGTGTAGTTCCCTCTACTTTTAACCTGACCCTGAGTGCAACAGTTTTAAAACATAAATAAATATGTCCCGCTGCTCCATTGCACCCTGCCTAACAGACTCACGCCCACAGCTAACCGAATTGCGGAATGGTCTTCAAACTATACATTAACGGTGGGGGCGCATTATTTACAATGACTACTTTTATTTACAAAACTAACCCAGGACCTGTGATTGTTCTTTTTGGGGGGGAGAGACAGTCTGCTCTGCATCGACGCACCATGAAAGCACCCAAAACGCACCAACACACCCTCAAGCACCAATCGGTGCACAGTCATCACTGGTCATCAATAAAAATAAAAACAACAACCCCTAACCCTGCAGGTGGTCTCTTGCTCTTCGGCTCCCTCTGCTGGCTATTACTCTCTTCCTGATGTTGTCATCTTCTTTGCTGGCGGCCTATTTGCACTATTAAAATGCACCCAACGTGTCCATGTTTATTTATTTATGGCCCACAGGGCCGACTAGTGTGGTTCACCTGTGGGGCATCGGTGCCCTGTGATCAAGGTCCGCCAGCAAGATCTCGGGCCTTCATGGCCGGTTCCAGCAGAGGGGCCTTGCCCCAACCCATGGGGTCCATAAGTGGTGCTCAGCCACAGACATGTGGTCCATAATGTGGTGCATCGATGCAGACAGCTGGTTCTGGGAGTTCCGGGCGCACAATGGCGGACTCACGCACGCTCCCCTCGGCGCCCAGGTTCTCATGTGGGAGCCAAAGGGGGGGAAAGACAGATGAGCGAGGGGTAAGGTCTCAAGGGTACACATCAATAACGCAATGCAAGGTGAAGTGCGTACGGAGAGCGAAGTGAGAAAAGCTCGTCCCTACCGTACGTCACCCCCCCCTGTCACCTACTCTACCCTTGCCCTTACCCCCTATTTACAAAAATCTACACATTTACAAATTCGTCACTAATGTCACGTCTTCCCCATATTTCTCCTACACCAAATTCGTCTACACAATCCCTCTAACAAAAATTTGCATCACCCAATTCATCAATCCTCATAAGGAGGGAGAGATGGAACAACAAAGCACAATGTCACACCCACGTCATGATGCGTCTCACAATCCAAACATTTGCATCAAAATAATAAAAACCACCTGGCATGGTGTGGAGGTACGTCATCTCAGGTGAGTGGATGCAGATGGTGCGAGGAGATTTTCATCCTAACTACTTTCTAAATGACATTAACACACTTTACACTACCCGGGGTCTTTCCCTGCCAATCCATTGGCAATCTTACTCTATGTGGTTTTAAAAACCAATTCCCATTGACCAAACTGTGGTGCTTCTCAATTTGGGGTCTCACTCCCCCGATTCATCTCCCGGTGCCCTTGCACAATTTCCGGGCTGGGTCGTGTAGCTCTCCCAGCAGGTCTACCCACCTGCACACCTCCACCACTGCAGTTGCCACCCGAGCTTACCTAGCTCCTCACCCTAACCTATCTAATTGGGGAAGGCACCTCCTGGCTCTGTCACCCCTCGGTGCCCTCTGGCACTGGGCTACCCGGGTCCGTCCTCCGGATCCTCGGGCCCCATCCACAACAACTCTACCGGCTCCCAGAGCCCACCTGCGGCCTCACCTGGCCGACATCCTCACAGTGGTGGAGTGCCCAAACCAACTACACACACTAACAGGCTACACGCCCAGCCATTTCCACAACACTAATGCACCCATCCAAATACCATTCTCTCACCCGCACCACAGATGCCAATATCCAACCACAATTCACCTATACCCTCTACCTAACACTTACACTACCCTCCCCGGATATTCATGATGGGGGTCCATCCTTCCCACATTCACACCTTCGCACCATCCACTCCACTCCATATACTCCACACTCCATGTATTTCACACAACCATTCTCCATACACCTGTTGTTGCACACCTGTGCAATCACACCTGGTGCCACCTGCACCCTCCTTCCTTCCTGGACCATTTGGTCAGCACAATACTCATCACCATCACTCACTCAAACACTGCTCCATACACCTGTTCAGTTGGACACCTGTGCAATCACACCTGTTCACCATACACACGGCATCATCTAATCTACCTGTTGCCCTGCTAACTTAGTGCTCCCCGTCTTCCCTTTAAACTAAGCACATACCACGTAATTATCATCCAATCTAATCTACCTGCGTCCCCACTACAGGTATCATTTTCACTACCTAATCTTAACGTTACCCAAGGTCATCTTCTTGGTCCCTATCATTATATCCTAACCCTCCCGGGCTAGTTTTCACTGCCATAAACCCCATAAATCTAGTGCTCCTTTGCCCCCGCATGTGAGAGATGGCAGAGTTGCCATCCCCCCACATCGGGTGTCTTCCACTACCACCCCCCCAGTCCTCTGACGCTACGAGCCCCCGTCGCAAGAGGTACTGGGTCCTGCCTCGGCATCTAGAGCCGAGGCGATCCACGAGGGAGCCTGGTCGCCAGCATAATGTCTTATCCGGTCGGCATGGACGATCCGAGGGGGGGGGCCGTGGCCCCATTTTGATCTTAACGACCACGTCACAGACTTGCGACAGGACGACTCCCGGGCCTTGCCAGGGGGAGGTGAGTTTTGGGCACCTGCCCTTTCGCCTCCGGGGATTAAAGAACCAAATCTTCATCCCCGGAGCGTATTGACTCCCCTGGCTCCGGTCGTCGTACCTGCGCTTCATCTTGGCCCCCGCCAGATGGAGCTGGCGGCGGGCGAAGGCATGGACCCGCTCCATGCCTTCCTCCAAGTGACGTGCGTAACCCTCCCTCGGCGGTGTATCCGTGGTGTCTGGCACAGGACCGCATAGCAAGTCGGCGGGAGCCCGTAACTCCCGCCCATACATAAGCAACGCTGGACTGCATGCGGTGGCTCCGTGCTGGCTAGTTCGGTAGGCCATTAACAGGTACGGGAGATGTTCATCCCAGTCATCCTGACGGGTGGTGGTGAACAATGCCAGTTGTTGTACCAATGTTCTGTTGAACCGTTCCACCATCCCGTCAGATTGTGGCCGTAAGGGCGTGGTCCTGGTTTTCCGAACTGACAGGAGTCTGCACACATCTTTTAATAATTGGCTCTCAAAATTTCGTCCCTGATCGGTGTGCAGCTCCTGTGGAATCCCGTGCCGACATACAAATCCTTCTACGAAGGCCTGCGCCACAACCCAGGCTTCTTGGTTGGGGAGGGCGTAGGCCTCCGGCCACTTGGTAAAATAGTCCATTACAACGAGGATATACTTATTACCTTGGCGGGGGCGGGGCAGCGGTCCTAGAATATCCATAGCCACCCGCTCAAGGGGGGTCCCCACCTGATGGAATTGAAGGGGGGCCCTCATCCTCCGTGCTGGTCCCTTTTTGGCAGAACAGGCGTCGCATCTCCGACACCAGTCCTGTATGTCGCGCCCCATATTCACCCAATAGAACCTCCGGCGGACCCGAGATATTGTCTTTGTCCTGCCCAAATGGCCGCCGGAGCGGGTACCATGCACCTGTTGCAATATGACGTTCTTAAATTTGTCAGGGACTATCACCAGCCAGGAGGTTCTATCAGAGGGAACTTCCACCCACTTGCGATACAAGATGTTGCCTTTCAATTCCAGGGTCTGCCACTGAGCCCAATACGCCTTTGTTTGCGCCCCGAGGGGGGTGACCTCTTCCCCCTTTGGTCTTTGCCCCAATTTGACCCATTGGAACACCGGCCCCAGAACAGGATCCCCCTGCTGGGCCGTGCTCCAAGCCAACTCTCCAAATTCCTCGTCCGCGGTTAGTGGCAAAATTGGCCCTCTCACCCGGGTTGCCCGGACGACGAGAATCGGGGCAGAATCGCCCAATTGCTCCCTCTCCTCGTGTCTCGCACAAAATTTGCAGTTTTCCCCCAGACAAGGACGCCGAGAGAGTGCGTCCGCATTACCATGGGCCTTCCCGGCCCTATGGGTCACATTGAAATCGTACTGCTGCAACTTTTCCAACCACCTTGCAATTTGGCCCTCCGGTTCCTTGAACCTGTGGAAGTGTAACTCAGTGTAACTTATTAATTGGCACTGGTAACTTATTAATTAACACTGGTAACGAAGCAGATACATTTTACCTGCAAACTCTGTGAAAGACGAGTTCGTAAATGAGTGTCAGGAATGTGCCCGAACATGATAATCTCTTGTCCACCTGGTCACAGCCCCTGGCTGGAACACCCCCCTATCGTTTGGTAAACGGAACTCACAGCAGGAGGGGAGCGAGCTGATGCCAGGACTTGGTACATGCATGACCTCGGGGCATTAGCGGAGAAAGGATTAACGGTCAGCGGACAGGGGATTAAGTCCAGTTTGTCCATATAAACGAGAGCAAACGTTGAGTCGACAGGACTTGTTACCAGGAGCTCTGACCGACGGGAATGGCGGAGGAACATCGGCCGAACGAGAAGGACCATGCGAAAAGAGTTAACTTGATCCATTGAATTAAGCGGTATTATTTGGTAAATGGAATGAAGTGAATAACCAGTTAATAAACCAGACCTTTTGTAAAACCTGTGTCCGGTCATTGGAGTCTTGAGTCCCCCGCTACAAATTCCCCTACAATCTGGAGGCACCGCTGGAATTTCGAGTGGACGTCGTCAAGGTAAGCATGACGTCTTGGGGATCTGTCCATTATGAAATATGAATTCTGAAGATGGAGGATTTGGTGTGTGGGACTTGCGATTGTCCATAGGTAATACAAGGATGAAACGTGTTAAATGATTCTATTTATTCGTGTTTTCCTAAATGATTTCTGTAAATACGTATTTTTGCGCTGTCTAAATACAAATGCACAAGGTCGGCGCTGGTCATTAAAGGCCTTACTGTGACCTGGGAGCAAACGGAGCATGCGTGCACCTTGCGACCATTTGCTTCCAAGACGTGTAAGGCCGGTAAAGTATTTTTTTTTTTTTTTTTTTTGCACTTGTTCAAAGCACTCGACTTGCTCGGCGAGCGACAGGGAACCGGGAAAGGGAATTATATTTAAATATATATATTTTACCTCATTCCAATTTATGGTATTGCGACAAAACGGCTTATATCTTTGGAACGACTGGTCGGATTTAGACAAATTAAAACTCGTTCGATCAACAAATAAATTCATGACAGACAATCCCACCTCATGCCGGTCCAGAATTATTGTGAAAGATGGCGATTGGATAAAAATTGCATACCAACACTCCCTCACTGTCCCTCATTGTCCCTCATGTCCATTCCGGCACCCTGTCTCTTGCTCCCGCTCCTTCTCCCTCCCTTTACTTCCCATTGGCGGACGTTTTGCGAGAAGCAAAGCGTTTTGCAGGAAGCTTCCAGGAAACAAAACCAGTGCTGTTGTTTTTTTTGACGAAATTTGCCAGATAGATAGCATGGGTGACACGGACGAAATGATTGGATTTTGGTGAAGACCCAGGTGCGAATCCGGCTACGAGAATTGTTTAAAGTGATTCTTCACCATAAAGAGATCGGGTGAAAAGCGATATACATTATATTTAACATAATATACTTATTAATGTTATTATTTTAATATTATTCATATATTAAAAAAAGTTATGGATGAGTGAATGAACCTGGTGGATGAGTTGGGGAGGTGACAAAAACACGCCGATTCCATTTTGGTTCAGGTCCGAATCCAGATCCGGCCTATCAGTGGGATACAAAACATAAACTGTTCACCAAGGCGGAGATATGCTCTCTACTGAGCGTCGTTCTAGTTGTGTGTGTGTCGGTCTGTCTGAATGCGACCGCTGTTTCTCGACAAACTACCGGTCCGATATACTTGAAACTTGCCAGGTATATTGCTGGAGACCCGAGGATGTGCCTTTTCAAGGTTTGAAATTAATCGGACAAGTGGGTCCCAAGGTATGGTCACCGTACTCGCAAGCCGTTCGCTTTGGCTTTGCGAATGAACCAAACCATTTCATGTAAATAGAGGGGGGGGGGGGGGTTCTGTGGTCGTTCGCTTTGGCTTTGCGAATGGACCAAACCATTTCATGTAAATAGAGGGGGGGGTTCTGTGGCCGTTCGCTTTGGCTTTGCGAATGGACCAAACCATTTCATGTAAATAGAGGGGGGGGGGGGTTCTGTGGTCGTTCGCTTTGGCTTTGCGAATGGACCAAACCATTTCATGTAAATAGAGGGGGGGGTTCTGTGGTCGTTCGCTTTGGCTTTGCGAATGGACCAAACCATTTCATGTAAATAGAGGGGGGGGTTCTGTGGTCGTTCGCTTTGGCTTTGCGAATGGACCAAACCATTTCATGTAAATAGAGGGGGGGGTTCTGTGGTCGTTACTGCCACGTGGTTTCAAAGAAAATTTGTTGTTGTTGTTTGCACGCATGTTTTTTGCAAGCACGTACGGGCAAGCACGTACGTGCGGGCACACCCTAGTATATATAAATTGAGGTAATATTGAGTTATGGAATTAATTGCTTTCAACAATGCAAAGGGTGACAAGATATGGGATTTTAATGGGATATTGGTTTAGGAATGTTTAGAGGTCATTGCAATGTGATAACCACAACGTTTCACTTTCGTTGTTGCAACGTTTTGCTCCAACGTTTTGTGAACATTTAAATGTTGGGTTTTGCTGACGTTTCCACAACGTCGCCACAACGTTTCACTTTCGTTGTTGCAACGTTTTGCTCCAACGTTTTGTGAACATTTAAATGTTGGGTTTTGCTGACGTTTCCACAACGTCGCCACAACGTTTCACTTTCGTTGTTGCAACGTTTTGCTCCAACGTTTTGTGAACATTTAAATGTTGGGTTTTGCTGACGTTTCCACAACGTCGCCACAACGTTTTACTTTCGTTGTTGCAACGTTTTGCTCCAACGTTTTGGGAACATTCAAATGTTGAGTTTTGCTAACGTTTCCACAACGTCGCTACAACGTTTTACTTTCGTTGTTGCAACGTTTTGCTCCAACGTTTTGGGAACATTCAAATGTTGAGTTTTGCTAACATTTCCACAACGTCGCTACAACGTTTCACTTTCGTTGTTGCAACGTTTTGCTCCAACGTTTTGGGAACATTCAAATGTTGCGTTGTGCTAACGTTTCCACAACGTCGCTACAACGTTTCACTTTCGTTGTTGCAACGTTTTGCTCCAACGTTTTGGGGACACTCAAATGTTAAATAAATCGGATAAGAATTCACGAGTTATTTAATTATGAGCGATTAATGAAGTACTTATTTAATTAATTACATTTCTTATTAAATTACAGTAATTACATTACAGTAATTACCTGAGGTAATTACAGTAATTACAGTTCCGGTAATTACAGTAATTACAGTAATCATTACAGTAATTGCAGTAATCTTATTACAGTAATTACATTACATTAACTCAGGCACCTTTTGAGTAAGGAAGCTGATATTTGGACATGACACTGACCAAGTGATGTGGCTGTCAAGGAAAATATTGATTTATTGATTAATCATTTAATAAATTAACTCGTTGATTTATAAATGACTTATTTAATTAAAAGTCCTCAGAGATACATCTTCGGATGAAATACTTGCAGATTGGTTATGCTATGAGCCAATTGATTAAGGAAAATATTTTGTGATGGCCATATTGGCAATTTCGTGGCCATATTCGTGGCAACTCAGTTAGTGCCACTGCACCTTTAAAATGCATCCCTGCGTTCATTTTTCGATCGATTGAGTTGAAATTTTGAACAATCGGATCTGGACTGTCGTTAACGACTCTAGCACGCACTCGTCCAATCAGGATGGAGCGGTATGGTCCCCGGATTATCACTGCCCGCAGTTTTAATTAGTTTTACTTTTTCTCTTGGTCATATAATTTTGAAGACATGCATGTCATGATAGAGGAAATGTTTGTTCTGTTAAACGGAATAAATGTTGTTTATTTGTGTGGGTGTGTATTTTTGTGTATTTTGGATATATTTTCACGACTAATTCCAGTTATCGTCCTGCAAAATGTCTGCTCGTTCTTTTTCCTTTGAGTCGTAAATTCCTGTTGAATTCTCATTAAAATGCGGAATTAAGTACGCTGTGTGATGATGGAGATCCTTGATGACGAATCAGGAATAGTGAATGAGCAAACAAATATCACGGATGGTACACCGGATAAGGAAAATGTAGATGAAACCCCTTTTGCTCAGGTGCTGTGCAGCGCTGCACAAAGATCCATATGAGCGGGGCCTGGGTGCTGTGTAATTAGTACACAAAGAGCCAATTACTAGGGTGCTGAATAAACACAAAGATCCATTTTTTGGAGCTGGTTCTCCCGGTGCTGTGATTTATTCAAAGAACCAAATTTTTGTAAGAATTAAGATATGATTTGTCGACATTATAAATACTTTAATATATGTAACGATTTTTGTAACGATCATCCTGCAAAAGGTCTGCTCGTTCTTTTTCCTTTGAGTCGTAAATTCCTGTTGAATTCTCATTAAAATGCGGAATTAAGTACGCTGTGTGATGATGGAGATCCTTGATGACGAATCAGGAATAGTGAATGAGCAAACAAAATAACGAATGCTGCGGCTGGAGCAGTGGAAGCGATTTTTGAATTGTTCAATGATTATTCGATATTGTTATGACTTATTGTCAATAGGTATACTAAGTGGCCATGAGGTAGCCTGTTGCTATGTACAGTTTTATTCTATTGTTGATTATACCACATAGCTGTGGTGATAAAGGAAATGTTCGTTTTAAATAGATGATTATGATAGGACCATGACTATAAAATCATGATGATTATTATGAATGATATCATAGGGTTCAAATGCAGAATGCTGCATGAACTTGGGAAAGAACTTTCAAGCCCTATGGGATAAATTGGGTGTTACAAGCGATGGAGTTTTTAAATTTAGCATGATTGAAGGAATTTTACAGTCTTATTTCAGGAGTCTTACGAAATTTATATTGCCAAGAGATTTGGGTACTATTAAAAGAAAAATGATGAGATATTTTTCCCAAAGAACTTTAATATCTGCCATCCATTTTGGCTGTCTCACGAATGAAGGATGAGTTGCCTTTAGTGGTTGCAAAGAAAATTTGTGGAGACCAGGCAAAATGGGGAAATATGTCAGATATGACCCTAGGACAGGACGGTGATTCATCAATTAACATGAGGTACGAACCAGAGGTGACGGTCAATGGATGGACCTGTCCTGACATCATTGGGGAAAGGGCTTATGCAAGGAGTCATCCAAAATGATTAATTTGATTTATTGATGAATATTGATGAATTAATTGAAATTGAATAATTGATTGAATTGTTAATTGATTGAATCTAATTGATTGAATTTAATTGAATAAATTTAACTGAATAAATTTAACTGAATAAATTGAATTGAATATATTGATTGTTTGATTGATGAAAATGCGGTCTCAAGAAAGAAGCTTTGATATCTTTGCGAGATATTAACAATGTGGAGACAACCTGGGAAAATTGAGCAAGGTGGTGAGTTTATATACAGATATATATGTGCGGTTACCATTGTGTGATTTCCCCGTCAACAGAGCGGACACCTGAGGATTCACCCATTTCATACTGACCCTCCGGCTCATCTGCAAATACTGATCTGTGAGATTGGATTGTGCAAAAGCCACAGCTGAGGGAGATTCTCTGGAAATCACCGTGTGAACAGGTGGAGAGACCCTTCCTGGAGGTACGAGTGAAGCTTTAGAGGAACAAACTACAACACATCCAACGCTACTTTGATAAAAGGCAGAATGGGAAATGGAGCCTGCAAGAATACACAAGGACAACCAGAGATTCCACAAAAAGGTACTTGTACACATCATATGTACGACCGTTATGGTGCAGAAGCTATAAGGCAGGTCGAGAATTGGTATTTGTGGACAAAGGGACATGATGAGGAGTTTCCAAGAGATGGTACATTTGAGCGAAGTCGATTGGAAAAATTGGAACAAAGATTGAAAGCCAGGAAGAGACAGAATCTAACGGTAGACTGGCTTGCATTCCATCTTTGGGATGGTGAATCCAGACAACGGGAACAGCAAGAACGGATAACGGATCTAGAACTTAAAATAAAAAGGATACAGGATACAGTGGAGGAGACAAATGCACAACTGCCCTCGAAATTAGGAATGAAAGTGACGGTTGTCCCATCTGATTTCCAGTTGTCTCCCCAAAAAGGACGGTACAGAGAATTTTTTCGTGTTTCAGGAGACAACGAGAGATTGCAGTGGCAACTCAGGGATGTAGAGATGCAGCCCAGCAATACAAATGCACAGGTGCACAGACCAGGAAATGACAGAAACCGGTGTTTCGAGTGTGGAAAGATGGGACATTGGAGAAGAAGATGTCCGTATGTCAACAGGAGGACAAGGTCATGGGGCAAACCAAGATCAAGGGTACCAGTGCGTACCGGTACCTCAGACAATGATTAGGCCTTCATTGCTGCAACTCCCAAATGATGATTGGCCTCAACAGATTCGATTACTGGACAAACATGAATAACTGTCGATGATTCTTGGGTCTGAAAAGTTTTCGGAGCAAGAATTATTCATTTTTTTCTTTTGCTTGTAAGCAAATTAGTAATTAATTGATCACATGCCGAAATTGGATCTTTTATGTTGGGCACACAATTTTAAATTTACAAAGTTGGAACAATTGCTTTGCAAATTTTAAACCAAGGGACAAGGGTCACATGATGATCAGGTGGGAATTTCGGACTATTGTTTCGCATGATTGATAGGTCAGTGGTCGACTGACATGTAAATGGGTGTGGTCAAATTTGGATAAATTATGGTGGGAACTGAAAGGGTAATTTCAATGTGACATCATAGGGCAAGGCAAACTGTGGCAAGGCAAACTATTGGATGGGAAAATTAGATCTGGCTATAGAATAAATTTATTGACCCCTTGAAGTTAATTCTTCGAATCATCGTTTCACTGGCATTTTTGTTCAAATTGGAAATAGTTTGGTAGAGCTTTGGTTAAAACCTTTGGTTGCGGTATCTTGGAACGAAATGACAAACCATAGGATATTGATAAGAATAGGAAAAATATGGACCCAAAATAGAAAGTTGGATTCATGCCCCTCATTGCAAACAAGCACATGGGGCTAAGGTGGACGATCCCACAGAAAATGAGGCTGCACCTAGCAGCCCAGCAGAACATTCAGTGGCAGATAAATGATAGTTGTGATTTACAGTCATTTGAATTACATTTTAACACCACCCCTTGCATTGATAAACATTACATTTTCAACATGTGATATTCCTACTTGGGATAGTGACATTTATTTGCCTACATGACATACAATTACCGGCTGATATTAATACAACATGAGTAAAAAAAAATTGTATCACAACTACACTCATGACCAAGGGGATTGAGTTCAACCCCGGGAGATAGGGGGATCAGGGTAAGACAAATAATCTGATTTATGCTACATATTAAGGGATTTTTTATTTACCTGTTAGGAAGCTTACAAAGGTTAGGAAGTTTGGTATATAATGTTGAATGTCATGGACATATAATTATGTTAGAGGTGTGAACATATACAAGGGGTAGCTCACATGTTTTACAGATGGCTACAGGTGGGACAAAGGGAAAGACCTTATCAAGACAAGCCGACAAATCAGGGGAAAACAGAGACTTCTACTTCGGATACTCCTTGAAAATGGTGATATTCATCCTAGGAATGAGTTCTCTTGTAGTGGGGACTATGTGTTGCATACATTGTTTCGGGGTAATAAGAGAACAAAACGCAACATTGGTGGCCGACATACAGATTATATGATTATGCGGGACGACATAAGCAAAAAAGAAGTTTAATGGAAGAAAGGGACACACCTTTAGAACCCGATGGATTACACGGGATTAATACTTTTTTACATTTAGCCCACACAAGGGCTGATATAGCAAATGAAAGTAATTGTTGGATATGCACACAAATGCCGCATTCTAGTGAGAACGGAGTACCATTGGAGGCAGTTCCTTTTGGTTGGGATGAATTATGTAGTCGCTTCCCACAGAGGTTGGTAGCAACAATACGACCTGATTTACCAATGTCGATGATGCTAGGGGATGCTAGTTGGGAAAAAGGGGGATATCAATGTGAGGAATTTGAAGACAGTTATAGGCCTAAATATGACAATGAAGTTATGCCCCCTTACGTAACTATTCAACAACAAATAAAAGGGCTCCTATGTTTCATCCGACATCGAACCACAGAGAATAATAAGTTGATGGGAAACTCCACCTGCCACCATTATAGTTACGAGTTGGGCTATATGAGATTGCTTGTCCCAGTAAAGAATAAAAGGGCTCCTATGTTTCATCCGACATCGAACCACAGAGAATAATAAGTTGATGGGAAACTCCACCTGCCACCATTATAGTTACGAGTTGGGCTATATGAGATTGCTTGTCCCAGTAAAGAACACTAGCTTAAAGATGATATCTTTGTATTGGGAAGGAACTTGGATGTCAGATACGACATGGACCTATAATAATACATATTTTATATGTGGACACAAGGCGTATGCGTATCTCCCACTGACATGGTCAGGATCATGTTTTCTTGGGTTTGTGCTTCCACACATGCGCCTGTTAACAAAGTCACCAACGCATATCCTGCATTCTAGGCAGAAAAGAACTATTAGCATGGGGGAATGGATTGGAATGGTAATATTTCCATTTTATGGAACCTGGAAGGCAGGGCGAGAACTCAGGCACATGGCATTGGCTATGGAGAAGTTGGCAAATAAAACAGCAAGTGGATTGGAAAAACTTACAAGAAAGCTGGCAGCAACAAGAACGATGGCATTACAAAATCGTATGGCATTAGATATGCTGTTAGCAGAAAAAGGAGGTACATGTGCAGTCATTGGTACAGATTGCTGTACGTACATACCTGATGAGTCAGAAGAAATTTATAACATAGCCGATACAATCAGACAAGAGGGAGCAAGATACCACGATTATATAAAAGGGGGTGCCTTTGCATGGTTGGGAAACACATTTGGAGGGGTGGTAGCTAAGATACTCCAATATTTGTTTGTTGGTTTAGTAGTTATATTGGCAATTGTTTTAGTGGTGGCTTGCTTGAAAGCCTTAGTGACGGTGTGTTTGAATAAGGTAACCAACAACACGATGATAACGCATGAAGTGACAAATGAGGAAAGAAATGTGGAACCAGAAAAGGAAGACTTTTATGGCGACATAAATACTGAGATTAAAAGATTAAATCAAGTGATGTTGCAAATGAAACAGTAGAATTAAGATAATGGCATAACGACAATGTTATGAGTTGTGTCAATTACAATATCAGTGAACTCATATCACCACGAGTGACACACTGTTAGAAAAAAAAAGAGGGAAAAGAAAAAGTGGAGAGGAATTATGGTAATAATACATTATGTTTAATTTGTTGATTTGGGAAAATTGTTGTTGGGAATTAGGTATTCCCGTTTGTGATTGTAATCATATACAATTAATTTTCTTAGAGTAGTGCTAAAATACCTGCATGAGTTAATTTTGAACTATATTAACCTGAAAGCAATTGTGGATGCTATTCTTAGTTTAGTAATAAAATACATACCTGATTGAATATTATTTGTGTGACGCATATAAATGAATATAACTTTTGTGTTAAGGAAAAACAACAAATTGTTGAATGTGAAACTGTCGGAAGATATACATGATTATGCTGATTTCATGGTAAGATGTACCCTATCTGATTCAGTGTGTGCGGAAAGCAGATTCAGATGTGACTGAGCATAAGGATAAGACGAGATCACATTTTGAAGGGAGTGCTAACGGAATTGGGAAGAAGTTCGAGAAAGAAAATTTGTGGCTAAAAAATGAAGTTAATCATGGCATACACCCTCTTTCTCAAAGAATGATGAAGACATTCTCCCATGTAACTTGGAGATGAATGCTTACCTTCACCAAGGAAATTAATGTGACCATTTGCCTGGATCACACTGCAACATATGAAAGAAAGGCGATCACTTACTCTTGTTCGAAGGCTTCGAACATTCACCACATCAGAAGTTGCAGGATAACGACATTTTACCTGCAACCTCTGAAATGCGGGGACATATGTTATTACTTCACCAACGTCCGGGGAACCAGCATGGAGCTGCAAAAAAACGGCTGTGCCCTTGTCACAACAGCTGTGCACGATTCTGCTGGTTGCTCCTGGTAAGGACCATGAATGACCTGAACACCATGGTCCCAACATCATTGTGGATGCATCCGGCATCCCTGTTCCACATCTTGCTGGCCAATCAACATCACACCAATACTTGCTGCCCACTCACAATGAGGGAGGAGGCAAGTCGACTACAACTGGGTGAAGGCCTTGTTCAGGAATTACTCAAAAAGTGGCAAGAATGCTACAAGGAGAGCAGGGTCAGTCTATGACTCCGCAATGTTACCACAACAGCGAAATCCTACACGAAGTAGTGCAGGAGCTATGAAGACATTAGGAGAAAATGTTTCATACCAGGATTCAAACACAAGTGATCAGCCCTTCCTTTCAAACAAAGTCAACATTTGTGTGGAGGCAAACGTTTTTTGCCAGATGGTGCAGATGCTTTACAAAACTTGAAAATGAAGTGAAATTGTTGTATCTTGGTGATGGTGAAGTGTTGTTTTGAAAATATATTTGTGATGCAAATGCAATAGATTGAACGATATGGAAGGAGTCAATGACCAACGAAATGTTTTGTGATTCTTGCAGGATGACGGTGTATGCCCAAGGGAATTTGATTACCAAAGTGATTGATTATTTACTTATACTTGTAATGATGTTTACTTGTAGTGATTGATTGTTTACTTATATTGATGTTTAGATTAATGGTTAATATAAACAAAAAACAAAAAGATGAGGGAATTGTGGAAGTGTAACTCAGTGTAACTTATTAATTGGCACTGGTAACTTATTAATTAACACTGGTAACGAGGCAGATACATTTTACCTGCAAACTCTGTGAGTCGAGTTCGTAAATGAGTGTCAGGAATGTGCCCGAACATGATAATCTCTTGTCCACCTGGTCACAGCCCCTGGCTGGAACACCCCCCTATCGTTTGGTAAACGGAACTCACAGCAGGAGGGGAGCGAGCTGATGCCAGGACTTGGTACATGCATGACCTCGGGGCATTAGCGGAGAAAGGATTAACGGTCAGCGGACAGGGGATTAAGTCCAGTTTGTCCATATAAACGAGAGCAAACGTTGAGTCGACAGGACTTGTTACCAGGAGCTCTGACCGACGGGAATGGCGGAGGAACATCGGCCGAACGAGAAGGACCATGCGAAAAGAGTTAACTTGATCCATTGAATTAAGCGGTATTATTTGGTAAATGGAATGAAGTGAATAACCAGTTAATAAACCAGACCTTTTGTAAAACCTGTATCCGGTCATTGGAGTCTTGAGTCCCCCGCTACAAATTCCCCTACAAACCGAAGGAGCCATTGCAAGGAGGAATGGTCAGTTCGAACCGAAAATTTCCGCCGGTACAGGTACGGGTGGAAATGGTTCATGGCAGCCAGCATAGCCAATAACTCTTTGCGAGTGACACAATAATTTCGCTCGGGCCTACTTAAGGCCCGACTATAGTAACCAATCACTCTCTCCATGCCCTCCTGTGTCTGAGACAAAACTGCACCCAATCCTTCCTGGCTCGCATCCGTGTCCAGGGTAAATGTCCCGTCACCAGTGGGGTAAGCTAGAAGGGGTGCGGATGTTAGACACCCCTTCAATTTTTGGAAGGCCTCGTGGCACTCCCGTGTCCAATTAAATCGCGTCCCCTTCTCCATAAGCCGGTGGAGGGGACGGGCCAACTCCGCAAATTTCGCCACAAAACGCCGGTAGTAGGAGCAGAGTCCCAAAAATCCCCGCACCTCTTTGATGGTACGTGGTGCGGGCCACTCCTCCACCGCTTTAATTTTGTCTGGGTCCGTTTTTACCCCCTCGCGGCCGATCACGTGACCTAGATAGGCCACCTCTCTTGCAAACAAGGTGCACTTACTCGGGTTCAGCTTCAACCCTGCCTGTCTGAGGCACCCGAACACCTGGTCCAAATTAGCTAACGCCTGGGGGAAGGTCTTGGCATGTACTAGGACGTCATCCAGGTATACCAGGCATGATTGCCATGGCATGCCGCCTAGTACATGTTCCATTAATCGCTCAAAGGTGGCGGGGGCGTTACACAAACCAAACGGCATCACAGTGAACTGATACAGCCCCTTACCTGTGGAAAATGCCGTTTTCTGCTTCCCTGTCCGATCCATCTCCACCTGCCAATACCCACTCTTGAGGTCCAAAGTTGTGAACCAATTTGAGCCTGCAACGGCATCGAGGGTGTCATCAATCCTTGGCAGGGGATATGAGTCCTTGTGTCACGTTGTTTAGCTGGCGATAGTCCACGCAGAACCGCGTGGTCCCATCTTTCTTTTTAACCAGCACAACAGGTGACATCCAAGGACTTCCCGAGGGCTCGATCACGCCTGCGTCGAGCATTTTTTCAACCTGCTCGTCAGCTTCCGCCCTCTTGCTCCAAGGGAGCCGTCGGGCGGCCTGACGAATAGGCCGGGCCTCACCGGTGTGGATCTGATGTTTCACCAGGCCCGTACGTCCAATATCCTCGGTGGACAAGGAGAAGAGGTCCAAATGGGACCCAATCAGTTTGTGTAAGGCCTCCCTCTGGGTACCTCCCAACTCTATGCTACTCCAATTTACCATCTCGCAAATGGGATCGGGCCAATTCCTAGAACTTATTGAAGGCTCCCCCTGGGGCCGGCTCGGCTGGACGTTTTCGCCCCTTACTGACGCGACTTCGCTAACTGGGGTGCAGCGAGCTACCTTCATGCCCTTCACTATAGTGCGTGGTTTTGTGCTAATATTAATTACTCGGACGGCCACCACCGGCCCGTCCGTTTTTACAAGGGTGCGGCCCACGATTAAACCAGGTATGGATCGCGCTGCCACCGGTTCGACCAGGCCGCAGGACTCCTGCCATGTCGGGCGAGCTGACCGTCGGGCCGGCACTATGGCATCGGCCCCCGGAGGGATGGTCACGGCCCCAGGAGCCTCCAGCTCCACCCTCTCGGCCGTGCTCACCCCCTCCAATGGTAGCTCTTCCACTCCCCATCGCAGGATCCCCCGGCTCAAGTCGATTTTACAACCGCTGGCAGTCAACAAATCCAACCCTATTAAGCATGGGTCGCACACCTCCGCCACCAAAACCTCTATCTCTTGCTTTACCGATCCCAACTTGAGGGTCACAAAACCACGCCCTATGATCGTCGGGGCCGTTGCCCCGGTAGCCAACTGCAAACTATGATTTTCCAGACGCTGGATTTTACCCCAGCCGTCTGCACTCGAAGGATCACGGGGCTGATGATCGTGGCGCTGGCTCCCGTGTCCACAACGGCGTCTACCCCCCACGCCGGCAATTTTGCACCGAATTGTTAAGCTACCTGTTCCAATTTGGCCACAATGAATGACCTGTCGCGTCAACGAGGGCTTCTCTCCATCCCCTACTGCCGAACACCGCCCTGCATACACGGCACGTTCTAGTTTCCCGGGCCCTGGCGGGGGGGGGGGGGGGGGGGGTGTCTGAGGTCGGCTAGGCCGATCGATACTGGGCGGAGTTGAGGGCATCGGCTGACGGGGAACGTCCCGGCACGGAGCTCGACAATCCCACGCACGGTGACCCATCCGAGCACAATTATAGCACCTCACCTGGTAAGGTGCTTGCCTCCGGTATTCCAAATTTCCCCCCCTATATGTCCGAATTGGGGTACTCTGTCGGGGACTACCGGGTGCCACCACTGGAGCCGCCTGCCATGGTCCAGGTCCCGCTAGACGCCGATCCACCAGCCTCCGAACCATGCTCTCCAGGTCAGGGCCCCCGTCGGAGGCCGGCCCCCTGGGGGGGGGGGCGACCCCCATCACGGGCCCTACCTGACGCACCGCCACTGCGTGGCGCTCACCTCCCCGGGCCAGGGGCCTCGCTGCTTCCCAACGGGCCGCAGCGTCGGCCGCCTGACTCATGGTCTGCGGGCGCCACATGGCGAGCTGTTGTCGGAGCTCCAGATCTGGGAGGGCCTGGATAAAGTGATCCAGCGCCAGGCTTTCCTGGGAACTCGCTGCCATGTCCGCGTGTGCAATCCCTACCGCGCGGCGAATATCGTGAGCAAGTTCCCCGATGGTCTCCTGGGGCTTGCGTTTACGCTGCGCAAGTTGAGCTTTAACAAGCTCGCTTTGCTGCTCGATACCGAAACAATTAATTAATTCAAGCCGCACGGAGAGCTGACAGGGTGAGAGCACCCGGTGGTAAAGCTGTCAGCACCTCCGCCGCCGCACCGCGCAGCGCCCCTACAAGGTGTACTCCACCTTCGTCCGGACTCAAACCATTGCCTCGGCACACGTACTCAAACTGCGCCAGGTACGCCCTCAGATCACTCTTGCCGTCATACGGCGCGAGTGGTACCTTGTGGGCGCCCGAAGGCCGGACCCCGCGCGTCACTCCTGGCGGGATCAACGCGGGACCGAACCGTTCGGGCTCCCACAGTGCGCTATTCCCGGGGGGCTCCCGCGCGTCCCCCGTCCCTCCAAACACTACCCCTCTTGGTGTCGATGCCTGGGTCGCCCTTCCGCAACCCGCTACCCACTCCATACCCGCACATCCTTGCTCACCAGCACCCCCCTCACTCCCCATAGCCAGACCTCCTTGCACACCTCCTCTTTCCACACACTCTGGACCAGTCATACACCTCACTATTGGTCCCTCACGAACACCCGGGTCTACACCACCCCCTAAGCCGACTAAATCTCCCCTCACACCATATACATTTCCGCGTATATCGTCACTCACCTCGGTACCTCGTCGTCGCACCTCCTCTGCCACCTACAAACTCTTTATTTGGTTAGTGAGCATATCATCATGATTTGAACACAGACCTTGCACATACTCCATCACTTCCTCCCTTATCTCCTTTTTAGTTTCCCTCCGTCTCTTCTTAATTTCACTCACCCCTTCTTCCACCTCCTCTAATTTTTCCTTTACCTCCTTCATCTCCCGGTGCACCCCCTCTATCTCTTCCTCTAACGCCACTTTAACCGTTTCTATGTGCGTCCTCACCTCTCGGTCCTTCGTCTCCATTACTTCTGTCACCTCTTCCAACTTCTTCGTCAACCCCTCATGTACCATCTGACATTCCTTCTGTGTCGCTATTAATTCATTTTTAATGTCTTTTTGTGTCGCTTTTAACCCCCCGATTATTGCAGTGTTCTTTTCCACTTGGTCCACGAGTTCCTTTTGTCCCACTGTCAGCTGTTCTACTCCCCTCGTCAGACCCTCTATGCCCCCCTGTAGCCTAGCCGTATTATTCCTCACCTCTTTCTCCATACGCTTCTCACCTCGCTTTACCTCCTCGCGTACCCCCGAGACCTCCTCGCTTACACCTCGTCGTATCTCCTCCTTCATCTCCTCCATCTCTTTCGTAGATGCCGCCCTCATCTGTCCCAATTCATCCCTCTGGGCATCCAATTTGGTTTCTACCCCGATTTTCACCTCCTCTATCTGCTCTCCCATTTGTTTAATTTCTCGGGCGGATTGCTCCCCTATTTCCCGCAATTTGTTTTCCATCTTGTTTTCTTACCCCTCTAACCCATTTTTCACCCCCTCTATCTGATTCTCCTGGGCCGCCCTTCTATTTTCCACCCCCGTTAACCCATTTTTCACCCCTTCTATCCCATTGTCTAACCCCTCAAATTTCTTGTCTAACCCCTCAAATTTCTTGTCTAACCCCTCAAATTTCTTGTCTAACCCCTCAAATTTCTTGTCTAACCCCTCAAATTTATTGTCTAATCCCTCAATTTTGCTGTCTATCTTCCCAATTTGGGCACTGGTACCCCTCACTTCGTCCCTCATTACTCCCATCATTCTGCTTTCCATTTTCTCACTATCAGCCCTCCTTCTGTCTTCCATTTCTTCACCCGACTTAACCATAAAGGCCTTTATTTGTTCCATAAAAAGGTTCAAATCCACTGGTGCTGCTACGGTCACGGGTGCCGCACGGGCACCAGTGAAACCTTGACTTACGAGTGCACCAACTTACGAGTTTTCTGAGATACGAGCCGTCGCTCGGGCGGTTTTTTGCTCTGAGATGCGAGCCGAGATCTGAGTTACGAGCTTACGCCACCCGCCACTAGGTGGCCCAACGAGCGTTCCGGTCACGTGGTTATCTTGCCGTGCAAGCATCTCTGCCGTATATCGCTGCTGCTTTGTTTTCGCATGTTGGTTATTTTGGAAAATTTCTTAGTTTTAACCATGGGTCCTAAGAAATTGAGTGCCAAGGGCAGTGCTGAGAAGAAGAAGAGGGTGATGTGCTTGGATATAAAACACGCAATCGTCGAAAAACACGAGCGAGGTGTGCGTGTTGTCGACTTGGCGAGGCAGTACGATCGTAGCAGTACGATAGAAACATTTTGAAAGGGAGGAAGAAACAAACCTCGTTGGACAGGTTTTTATTGAAACGCCCTGCAAGTGAAAGCGAGGAAAGTGTGGCGAAAAAGGCAAAAGTCATCTCCTCCACCTCCGCCAGCATCTCGTCTGATCTTCAAGGTAAATACACTTAATAAAACCAGTTTATTTCTTTACATTGTGGCGGACACGGAAGCTCACTGGCATGGTGACATCATTCCGCGCACCAAGTGGGCGGCGGCCACGCCGAGGGGTAGGCGTGGCCTCAGGATATACACCGGGCGCGCAGCCCGGAGCGCGCCAGTGTTACAGTGAGCTCTTGAATAAAGACTCTTACAAATTACCGCGTTGTCCGCTTCCTCCTTGTTTACAAGCAGTGCGCGTAACGCCGCTTATTATGTACAGTATATACGAGGTCGTGCTTGTTTATACATTATTTGTTATTTATAAAGTACATTTTTCTTATTTAAAAACACGTAACAAAAAAAATTGGTGTGGTTTTTTGGGGGCTGGAACGGATTAATAGCATTTCAATGCATTTTAATGAGGAAATTTAATTTGAGAAACGAGCAAATTGAGTTACGAGCTCGGTCACAGAACGAATTAAACTCGTAAGTCAAGGTTTCATAGCTGTGTATATATATGTGCTGTGCAACTCGGTTTCACTGTGTATATGTATATATATATATATATATATATATACATATATATATATATTATATATATATCTTTTATTTTATCTTTAAAAAAAATTTTTGCTTTAATATATTTGCAGTTTTAATTTAATTTACAATTTAATTGTTTACAAGTTTAACTTTTAATTCAATGTAATTATTGTTCCTGATTTTCTAAACACTCGAGTTATAATCCAGCATTGCGTACAGGATTATTTTAAGCCGTTAATATGCGGTTGATTTTTTAATTTGGTCAATAACGTCTCCGTTCACGAGAGCGGTGTGATACGGTTTCATTGGCTGTCCAGCTTTGCCCACCCCACTTTGCATATACCCCGCCCACTTTGCATATAAGGGGATGTTGAGATGATTTTATCACTCTTGAGGAAGATTAACGGAGGCGTGTGGCATCACATGTTGTTAATCGAAACATCGAGTCATTGTTTGTTCAATTAAAGGTTGGAGATCTTACCATGGAGTCATATATATATATATATATATATATATATATATATATATATATATATATATATATACAGTATATATATATATATATATATATATCTATATATCTATATATATATATATATATATTATACACACACACACACACACACACACACACACACACACACACACACACACACACACACACACACACACACACACACACACACACACACACACACACACACACACATGGATTCGTCACTTCCGTTGTGGTGGCTTTCATCCACTTGAGACATTACTGGTTCCATGTATTATTAATCATTGTTGTTTGAGGGAAATAGCAATTATTATTGTCAAAAGGTAAAAGGAATGTTTTAAAATGAAACAGGAACCGGATGGCGATGAAGAGGAAGAAGAGGAGAAAAAAGAGGCGGAGCGAGTGAAGTCGGACAAGAAGCTAGTCGCTTCAAGGTCCGGGGCGAACGTTGTCGAACGAAAGTCGCGAGTGAACTGTCGGGTTTCCTGGCAAAGGAATTCCTGCGGCCGAGTTGTTATCGCTGTGACTGATCAACCTGCGTGTCAGGTTTGGCGTTGGATTCCGAGGAATCATCGTCGTGTCGTTTCGACCTGAGTACGGGCCGTCGGCCATTTTGACTCACGCGCTTCGAGCAAACTTTCCTTGCTTCGCGTCAGCCGTTTTCACCATTCAGACGTCTATCTGGGATGTGTGTGTGTAACGCATATTTTGAAGGCAAACCTGAGGTTCGCCGGTTTGGAGCTACAAAACAATCATATCAGAGGGTGTGATTTCTCAGTCGCCTTGAGTGCACCTTTTCGCAGTTTTGGCGGCGTGACTGGGCCTGTCACCTGAACGGGATTCGAGTTTCGATTCAGCATCATTCTGACGATCGCTGGAGGGGATCAACTCTGAGCTCGAAGACGGGAATATAGAGACATTGGGGAATGTTCTTCTTCACTCACTTGGAGCACAGTGAGTTACTTTATACTAGCTGATGGTACCATCTTAAGATATACATTGATTGTACTTTTGATTGCTATTACTGTTGTACTGTTATTCTTGTGTGATTTTTAATACAATATTTGTTTGTTGGTAACAATTGGTGTGGTTTCACCATTGATATTTGACACAGAATAACACATTTTTCTGCCGTGACTCCTCTCGGGGCTCGGAGGTACACCGTGACCAGGGGGTCGGGGAAGAGCACGTAACATACATATATATATATATATATATATATATATATATATATATATATATATATATATATATATATATATATATATATATATATATATATATATATACATATATATATATATTTACATATATATATATATATATATATATATATATACATATATATATATATATATACATATACACTCGTATATTAGGGTTTTTTTTTTTTTGGTTTTTTTTTTGTATACTGAATCGAGGCTCGTGAAAGCTAACATTTACTTCACAAACAAATCAACCAGACAAACAAAAAATATAAAAAGAGGGAGCGGAAAACAAGATGGGGAGAGAAGGGGAAGCACACAAACACAACATTTGAGAGCAGGGAGATGTGTGGAAGGGAGAGGGCTTGGGGGGAGGAGGCATGGGAAGGGGGGGGGGGGGGAGGGAGAAGTATAAAACACAAGGACACCAAGGACTTCCTGGACAGAAGTTGGTATTTCAAAAAAGTGGAATTGGGGTGAAATTAGCGGGGGTAGAAAAGATCAAGGTTTTGGATGGGGGAAGATAAGAGATGGTGGTGAACAGCTGTTTTAAAGACCTGGAGGGTGGAGTGGGATTGAAGAGAGTGAGGGAGTTTGTTGCAGAGGCGGGAGAAAAGAGGAATGAAGGAGTGAAGGTGAGCAGAGAGTCTTGATTTTGGCAGTTTGACCATAAGAGGTTCTTAGCTACATAAGGCAAAAAAACAATTGTTTTACTCCTAACCTTTAATTTTTTTTGGTATCAAGGTAGAACTTCTGCATGTGAAATATTGTTTGAATACATCAAGTTTTAGGGGTTGCACAGTGACTCATGGTTGCCAGCCACTCATTGTTGCCTGATATGCCTTGATTTACTGCAATCGGGAAACCTCTTGCGATGTTCTGTTCCAACTTGAAGCAGATACTGGGTTTGCTGTTTATCCCTTGTCAGGAGACGATTGTACTCATTCAATGAGAGCAACTACATACACCAGAGTACAGCTGTACTGTATTCAATTAACTTAAAAACAACTTCAAAATGTGCAGTACATAGCAAGGTCATAGGTCAACTGTAATGGTCAAAATCACAAGTATAGCAGCGGAGAATAAATAATCAACTCCAAACATTTATGCGAGCCAAATATGTGAAATTACAAACTCTGTGTGCAACCCCTAAACTTAGTCCAAATGGCTTAAAATCTCACCACAAGGGTTTTTTCATACATACAAATTTTTTTAAATGTTCGGAGAATGCCTTTTCTAACTTTCATTTTGAGGAACCATCCTAATATATATGTATATAGTGACCATTCCTTTTTGCACCATGATGATGCATAGGGCTGCCGAAGCAGTTTCCTTGGATATTGGGCACAATCCTGGATGGGTCGCCACTCCGACACAGGATACCTGAAAGGCTCATTCATCCCAGGAAGCTGGTACTTAATTTGCCGACCTCGGAAGGATGGCAGGCCTAGTCAAGCCCCCCCCCCCCCCACCCCCCCAGCGTTAATTCAACGATCAATCGGGATTTGAACTCAGGATCCTAATATACCAAGCAAGCACCCCGATATATATATATATATATATATATACAGTGGGGAGAACAAGTATTTGATACACTGCCGATTTTGCAGGTTTTCCCACTTACAAAGCACGACAAGGTCTGTAATTTTTATCATAGGTACACTTCAACTGTGGAAGACGGAATCTAAAACAAAAATCCTGAAAATCACATTGTATGATTTTTAAGTAATTAATTTGCATTTTATTGCATGAAATAAGTATTTGATACATCAGAAAAACAGAACTTAATATTTGGTACAGAAACCTTTGTTTGCAATTACAGAGATCAGACGTTTCCTGTAGTTCTTAACCAGGTTTGCACACACTGCAGCAGGGATTTTGGCCCACTCCTCCATACAGATCTTCACCAGATCCTTCAGGTTTCGGGGCTGTCGCTGCGCAACACAGACTTTCAGCTCCCTCCAAAGATTTTCTATTGGGTTCAGGTCTGGAGACTGGCTAGGCCACTCCAGGACCTTGAGATGCTTCGTACGGAGCCACTCCTTAGTTGCCCTGGCTGTGTGTTTCGGGTCGTTGTCATGCTGGAAGACCCAGCCACGCCCCATCTTCAATGCTCTTATTGAGGGAAGGAGATTGTTGGCCAAGATCTCGCGATACATGGCCCCATCCATCCTCCCCTCAATACGGTGCAGTCGTCCTGTCCCCTTTGCAGAAAAGCATCCCCAAAGAATGATGTTTCCACCTCCATGGTTCACGGTTGGGATGGTGTTCTTGGGGTTGTACTCATCCTTCTTCTTCCTCCAAACACGGCGAGTGGAGTTTAAACCAAAAAGCTCTATTTTGGTCTCATCAGACCACATGACCTTCTCCCATTCCTCCTCTGGATCATCCAGATGGTCATTGGCAAACTTCAGACGGGCCTGGACATGCGCTGGCTTGAGCAGAGGGACCTTGCGTGCGCTGCAGGATTTTAATCCATGACGGCGTAGTGTGTTACTTATGGTTTTCTTTGATACTGTGGTCCCAGCTCTCTTCAGGTCATTGACCAGGTCCTGCCGTGTAGTTCTGGGCTGATCCCTCACCTTTCTCATGATCATTGAGGCTCCACGAGGTGAGATCTTGCATGGAGCCCCAGACCGAGGGAGATTGACTGTCATCTTGAACTTCTTCCATTTTCTAATAATTGCGCCAACAGTTGTTGCCTTCTCACCAAGCTGCTTGCCTATTGTCCTGTAGCCCATCCCAGCCTTGTGCAAGTCTACAAATTTGTCCCTGATGTCCTTAGACAGCTCTCTGGTCTTGCCCATTGTGGAGAGGTTGGAGTCTGATTGAGTGTGGACAGGTCTGGAGACGGCTTTGCGGTCGGTCTTTGCGGTCTTTGTGGTCGGAGACGGTCTGGAGACGTCTTTTATGCAGATAACGAGTTCAAACAGGTGCAGTTAATACAGGTAATGAGTGGAGAATGGGAGGGCTTCTTAAAGAAAAAACTAACAGGTCTGTGAGAGCCGGAATTCTTACTGGTTGGTAGGTGATCAAATACTTATTTCATGCAATAAAATGCAAATTAATTACTTAAAAATCATACAATGTGATTTTCAGGATTTTTGTTTTAGATTCCGTCTTCCACAGTTGAAGTGTACCTATGATAAAAATTACAGACCTTTACGTGCTTTGTAAGTGGGAAAACCTGCAAAATCGGCAGTGTATCAAATACTTGTTCTCCCCACTGTATATATATATATATATATATATATATATATATATATATATATATATATATATATATATATATATATATATATATATATATATATATATATATATATATATATATATATATATATATATAACCAAAGAAGCACACTAACCCTATGACATGACGCTGACATGTGCATAAATTATAACAACACATCACCTCCAAACTACGAGGCATCCATGTGGTACTCAAGTCTTTGCAGACTGAGATTAAAGCTCTTTGGTCACAGAGACAAAGGCAGAGATGTCGATCGAGATTTCGTCCTCATTATGGGCCTTATGAGGCCTGATTTTTTTATAATAAAAAAAGGTTTAAAAAATCAAACATTTAAACAGCCTTGGACATGCACCTTGACCCCACGGCCAAGGCACACCGTCTATAAAGACTGCATAAAGACTGCATAAAGACTGTCCCTTTGGCATACACATGCACCTCAACCCAAAGGCTGAAGCACATGGTCAATCAAAACATGCATCCTGACCCCGAAAGGCCACAATGCATGGTCATACAATTGGACCCCTCCTCCATAGGAGTGAGTCCTCACGACTTTAACACCCTGCCGTCCCGACGAGGGATTATTTTTCCCTCATCAGGACAACATACTGCAAATTGTTTATTTTGACCAATCTAAGCCGCTAATATACACAGATCGAACCCCCTAACTCGACTAGGAAACAAGGCACAGATTGAGTCTCACCCCAGCAATTGCTGCACAACCTGTTATCAACAAGTGTAGCCTGCCACGCTGACACATTGTCTCTGCCCTGCTCAACAACAATTAGGTTTGCAGTCAGGAACATAAACTTTAACTAAAGAAGCACACTAACCCGAGAAGCACACCGATGCTGACATGTGCGTAAATTATACCAACACATCACCTCCAAACCACACGGATCCCTCCTGGTGAAGTCTTGATATTTTTATACCCAAGTACTATATCCAGTTGTAATGCTTTGTTTTTTTTTTATGTGCACGCTCAAAGGCAACATCAGCTAGTGTGTGTGTGCATGTAATATGATTACAAGTAGAAGCAGAATATTGGTAACTCAACCAAGCTATTATATGCAATTCCACGAAGGGGCAAAAAGCACTTGTAAAAAGAATTATACAAGGATTATTATTATTTTATTTTTTTAACGAAAAGAAATTTAAAAAATTCCGATAATGTGCATAATATTCCACCTGTGGAATGTTTACGACCTTCTCCACAGTCTCAGAAAGATCCATCGAACAGCTCTCAAGTCGATCCTCAGCATCCTCTGCAACCATCTCGCAGTCCTCTGATTCCTCAGAGTCTTTTGCAGACCCTCTATTATCCTCTTCCGAGACGGGCTGGTCATCCAGAATCCCATCAAATAGCTCGTCAATGAGATTCGAGTTATTCTCTTCCTCTTCAGCTAATGCAATGGATGAAAAAAAAAAATGAAAAAAAAAAGAAAAAAAAAGGGAAACAACAATGTGACAATACCCACTTTGAAAGTTTGCACCATGGAGTAAAATTTCAAAGCAATTACCCCTACAGAGATCACAATTAAAGGTCACAAGAGAGAGAAATCATATAAATCAAGACAGATTTTATTCAAAAATCGAGGCTCGTGGAGAAACCACAGAACAGATCATGACAACACAAATTAAACAGTAGAAAGAGAGCAGAAGCACACCGACACAGCAGGGTTGAGAGACAAAATAGAGGGACATTTGGAAAAATAAGGAATGAGGGGAAGAATGAGAAGGGGGGAATGAGAAGGGGAGAACACACAAGGTGGACAAGATGGATATACAAGTAACTTTCAGGATGGAAAGACATGGGCTTAAGTTGGGTTAATGGGGGTAGACAAGATAATGGTTTTGGATGGGGGATGGGCTGGTGGTGAACAGCTGTTTAAGAATCAAGATGAACCAATGCTTCTAACTCGATTTATGGGTGGTAAAACGATTTTTCAAAGGGCACCTGATCCTTACTTAACCTGTTGAATGCAATATCGCATCGATGCATCTTTCTATTGCAGTTCATACTTGTGCCAGGTTTGTTCCACAAGTTATCGTGGTAACACAACTTCAATTTAAGCCACATGACCTCAGACCTTTTGAACCTAAAATCAAATCAGTGCATCTTTGTATTATAGTCCATACTAGTGACAAGTTTGGTCGAAAAAAAAATATATATATATATATATATATTTTTTTTCTTTTTTAAACAACGCCAAGGCTCGTGGAAGAGCTAGTGCACCAAATGGATCAGGACGCAACAGAACGAAAGTCACAGTAGAGAGTGGGAGGGGGGGAGGGGGAGGTACACCAACACCAGGGTTGAAGGACAAATGCTATAACAGGTGTAAGGGAGGAATGAAGGATATGGGAGGATGCATGGGGTGGACAAAATGGATACAGAAGCAAACTCTCAGGAAGGAAAAATTGTAAATTTGGAAGGAGGTGGGCTGGAAGGTTGGGGGAGGGGGAGGGAAGGAGTGTAAAAATGGGTGGGGAAAATCATGGGTATGGATGGGGGTGATCTGAGATGATGGTGAATAGCAGTCTTGAAGACCTCAAGGAAAGATTGAGATTGAAGAGAATGTGGAAGTTGGTTACACAGGTGGGGAGAAAAATAAATAAATGAAAGGAATAAATGAGCGCAGGTGAGCAGTGATCCGGGATTTTGGGAGTTTCACCAAAAGGGAGATCGATGGTTGACCGCATGCAGAAACCTGGGGAAAGGGTGGGAGGCGAAGCACGGAAAGAGCAGAGGGTGCAAGACCAGAAAGGAAGCGGTAGAAAACAGACCGAGTTTGTCAGACCATCCATTCAGGGAGGGGTTTCCCTTCAATGGTTCACAAGTTACCATGGTAACAAAAAAAAACCCAAAAACAACGTCTGTGGCCTCTGGCTGCAGAGGCATAAAAACAATGATGCATCAATGTAAACTGCACCACCTTCAATTCCATCGCAGCTTGCCGAATTGTTCCCATCTTCTTCAGGCTCAACACATATGGTGTGGCATTCTGTTTCTGGAGCAAAACGCACACGTTTGCTTGGACTCACAAGGAACTTCTCTGGTAACTTGTCAGGCTCTGCAAATAATTTAAATACCATAATCATATCAATCAATCAACACCATAAATCATAATAAATCAATCCATAATTAAATTGATTCATAAATCAATACATAGATCAATCAACCAATTGTTGCGGATCTCAGAAACGTCGACTCTCCCCTTATCAGGGGGGGGGGGGGTTAATCCCCTTGTCCTTTATCTGGCCGACGCGATCCTGGAAGTTATCACGTTCCTTCCGGTCGGTATTAAATAGGGTTGTTGGTCGAATTTTAGTCCTATTACCTAATTACTAATAGGTAATAGGACCGTGAAGCAAGGAAATAACTCCCGCTCGAACCACGGATATGGATTTAATATGCCGAGCGGATGGCAATCCGCGATCCGAGCTGTTAACCAGCGACTAGACCCGAGTACCAGCTTGCTGGGATGAATGATCCTGGTGTGTACCCCGGTTTAGAATAGGTACACCGTATCCCTGCGCATCGTAAGAGGCGACCAAGGGTTGGCGTCAGGAAGGGCATCCGGCCATAAAAACATTGCCTCAAACAGGGAACCATGATTGTCAAGGCTAACGTAGGCAAGGCTAACCCCCGCTCTAGCGGGGAAAATGGCCTTAAAACGATCATTCATTCATTCATATTCATTCAATTCGACAATATTGCAAAACATGAAATTAATTTTTTATATATATTAAACAAACCCATTGAATTATGAAACGATCACCAAGATACAAAACCACACATATCCCACTCCAGTATGATCCACAAGCGAATTACCTTCTATCAAATGTTGGGCTGTGCTGAACATGGATTTTTCAACCTCTGTACCATTGGGTTCTTTCTGAGGCAGGGTCTTCAATGAAAAAATAAAAGGCAAATCATTGAGCAACAAAACAAATTGACATTTAGAAACCCAACCCTTCTGCAAGAAACCAGCATTTTTGGATAAACATTTACCGAGGCCGGCGAAACTTCAGTTCTGGCGCTCCGTTTCTCCCCAACCCGTGAACTTCCCTTCTGGAATCGCCCCCGAAGCAACTGCAACTCCTTCTCACGCTCCTGCAGATAAATCAGCACGAAGAACAAGAGCCACCGATCAGTCCAAAGAAACAACTGGAAAATCACTATAAAATGAGGCCTATAATGTAGAATATTGCTTCCAGCCTTCACATCAATTCAATCAAAACAAGTTGCAAAAGAAAATGTTTCTTTAACATTAATTTTACCTTCCTCTGTTTGTCTGCCAACGAAGCGCACGATGTTTCCTCCTGGACGTGTTGGAAGCGGTTCAGCAGTGCCGTCGGTGTAGAGCCGGGCGTCCGAGTCACCGGTGATGCCCGAGAGAGTGGAGTTCGCTCCTGGCATCGCTCCTCAAAACGTTCACGAAACGTCTTCACGCTCGAGCCTAGCACACGGAGTGAGAATGGGTTGAGGAAGAAAGCAAGACCTTTGCAACCATCAAACACTGAAAAGGTGGATAACTCGACTTACCAGATGACGTGGTGATACTTTTGGTGCTACAAGTTGGGGTCACGTTTTCTTCTGGATTCCGTTTCAGTGTCAGAACAGGAACAGAAGCATGCTTCTGTTTTCAAAATAAATATATACAAATAAATAAACCAGAATTTGTCCTTTCATGCAAAATTACCTCATAGCAACAAACGTAGGATAAATTCAAAAATCTGAGGGGTGTGGTGGGGGAGGAAGTGGGAGGAAAAGTGAAGCTATTCACACCTGTTTATCTTCTTTACTCATCTTTGGTGGCGTTTCAAGAGCAGAAAACTGTTCACTAACAACTTTCTTCACCAAACTTTGCACAATTGAACTGTCAGGTGTGGGAGCTCCTCCCCCTGAGTTTCCATCACATTTCTGAGACAACGGGGAAGCCTTTCTTTCATTCAAATCACTGCTAGTACGAGCAGTTGGGGGTTTACCATTACCAGGCGTTACAGACACGGATCTAGGGGCTTTTGGCAGAGCAGATGAGATCGGGCTTTGCGTTTTGTATTGACGTTTGACATGTGCGGCCTCATCTTCCCAACTGTTGATTGTGGCTGCCAAGCTGGCCAGACGAGACTTCGTGTTGGTTGAGGCAACATGAGAGTTGGGCAATGAAGCTGGAGGTTGCTGCGCTGCAAGTGGTGAGGGACAATCAACCTCTTCAAGAAGGTCTGCAAAAAAAATTAAAAAAATTATTTATATACGTGGAAGAAAAATAAAGAAGCATCCCCATCTGAGCACTTGGCTCATGATGCAATGATAGCAAGTTTGAATCAAGTACATTGCTAATTTTGATGCATTGTATCGAAGATATCCTTACAACTATTGCAAGAGAACAATGACAACCCCTAATGCCCAAGCTCTTCAACAAGGGAAGGATCACTTGTTGGTTGTATGCAGCACGGGGCTTTAAGTTAGCACCAGTTATTGCAGGGGCCTGGTAGTGCCCCCTGCAGGTTAAAGCAGGAATTTCGCCAGGGTGACGGTACACACAAATTGAGGAATCAATGCCCGCAAAAATCAGGAATGACGGTTTATACCTGGGACGACATCAGAACCCAGGTTAGATGGTTCAAATGTATGTAGGTATAGCTCTACACTATCCTGCCAGCCTGGCAAAGATCACTGTTCTAAGATTTAGCAGTCTTTGCTCTAACCTCCAGTCTGCCGGCTTCCACGAGACAAAGCTCGAAATTCCAACCTTTCATACCTCCACTTGCATCCCAGCAGCGTCTTTGATCAGCAAGCCGCTGCAGGCGGGATCTCGCAGAGAGTTCCAACTTCTGCTCATCCCCATCATGAGAATCTATGTTCATTGGCACTGCAGGGCTGGGGAGAGGAGGTTGAAAAGTCTGGGATTATGCTTCCTCGAAGCAAAATCAGATTGGAAAGAGACAAAACCGATTATCCACAACGAGAAATATCTCGTACAAGGAGGAAGGAAGGAAGAAAAAAAAATTAATAATGTTTTAAATAAATAATTCGGGAATGACAAAATCACCATGTGGTAACACTTCACACCTAGCATGTTCAAGATTGTTTGGAAGAGAATTCTCATCACACATCAGTGGTGAATCCACATCGTCCGAGACGCGCTTCTTGGGTTGTGATGGCTCATCCACCTCATCTGCTGTTAGAAACAGCAATGTCAAAAGCACAAAAATTAACAATCACCTACAAATGAGCCAAAGTAAATGTTGTTATTTTGTTAGCAAGCAAAATTATGTTAGCAACAAAATGATCAACTTCCTTGACTGTGCAAGGTCACAAGTGGAGCTCAGAGCTTTTCTCATTTTAATTAAGAGGACAGCATCACAAATTGTTCAAGTCATCCTTACAATGTATACCGTCTCATTATCTAGTGTACCCTCTCCATTGCCTTATTGTAGGATTTGAACCAAATGAGTAGCAGAGAGATTCAAACAAACTAAACACCTTAGTATTAAGCAAAGATACAGTACTGTTATGGCGGGGTCCCCACGGGGGGTCTGGTGGAGTGTGGCGTCCCTTGTCCGTCGTGGCGCCGCCCGAGCGGGTGGCTCGGGCCGACAGGGTCACCGGACCCTGGTGGGGGTTAAGACCTACAGGGGGGTCCGAGGTGGTTTCTCAAGCCTGGGATGGCATATATTGAGGACAACTAGGGGGAGGTGTTGTGGGTCGCGCTTTGGTGGTGGCATCGCAGACGGCCAACTTGGGCCTGATGTGGTGACCGCCCGGGCATGCGGCCTGACACCCTCTCCCTGTGACTCTGGGACAGCCAGCATATGGTGATCTGACATGCTGTGCTGGGCTATGGACGCGGGTCGAACCGCATGGACAGGAATGAGATAGCCCACCGGACAACCATTGGAGCATCTGTGGAATGTGATGGTGTGCGTGACCTTCCACAGATGTTCCGTTACGATTTATGGACTCTCGGTTTGGGAAGAGAGCCATGGGAGTGTTGAATCCGGAAGTTGTAACGTGCCGAGCATATGGGCCATGCTCGGCTGGCATGTGTATGGCAAAGCATCTTTCTTTGGTTGAGATTAGTGAATTGTGACAAATGTTTGGCATGGGTAATCTCGGGATTTTATGCAAATTTAAAGGTGGATTTTTTTTGAAATGTCATGGTGGATACTGACACCAGTGTCACCATTATTGATCCAGGTGTGTAGACCAAAGTGTTGGAGGCTGTGATAATATTTGATAGGTTAGCAGGACACAGCCTTCAACTGGTTGCGGGGGCGATTGCGCCAATATTTGGGACGCGGGGTTAGGGATATGTAGTTGTGTAGTCCGAGGGTCAACGTGGTGCTGTGTGTGTCCGAGGTGTGTGGACCATGTCTTCTGTGTGGGTCTCCTGGTGGAGCATGGCTGTCGACTAGACCTTGGTGTGGTCAAGTGTGGGTGAGCACTGGGGGACGAGGGTGGCGTAGGTGACGTGAGGGGAATGCCACACACTGCGATCGTCTCCCCCAGGGCCGAGATTGTGCGTGCGGTAGTGTTTGCTGGCAGCAGGTGCTCACCATATTGGCCAGCTGGGGCTGGTGCAGCCGTGTTCCTCGCAGGGTGGCCGAAAGATGGATGGTGGGTCGCACCCTTATGGACACTCATGGACCATGTTGGCATTTTGATTGCTCACCTTGTCCCGATGACCCTTGCACGGTAGAGGTGCGGGGCTGTCGAAGCCACATGTAGTTGTGTAGTGATAATCACCGTTGGATGCTTATCCACATACCTGCCAGTATATTGAGGACAAAAGAGAAATTTGCAAGAATTTGATTGGTCCAAGGATAAATTTTGGGATTTTGTGGGTGGATGGCACTTTTGGACCTGACCAACCTGCAACTACCTGCACTTGACGAAAGTGTTTTGGATGCATACTGTCCCAGGCTTCAGGACTTGCTATGTAAAATTGGGGGATAGTCAGGGCCCTTAGGGATATTTTGGGGCCGTTTGGTTCAAATTCTTCCAAAAGCACCAAATTTGGCCCAGATGTTGCCCATGCCATACTCTTTCGATTTTTGACGGGCGCCAAGACGGGCGCCCCCCCCCCCCCCCGGGGGCCCCATATTGGCGAAATACTAAATGGCCGCCACCCGGATTAGAGGAAAATCAGTTAAATAACCAAAAGGGTTGGAATCATGTACGATACCACTTTTCAGGGGTTTTCGAGGTCGAGGAATCCAATTATGATGTTATTTTGATGATTCGAGGTCAAGGTCAACCCTCAAGGTCACCTTAAAGGTCATTTTTGAGTCAAACATGTCGGTTTTTTAGTTTTTTGTCAAGATTTACGCGAGGTTCACCATTTTATGTTTCTGGGTTGGGTAATCGAACTCTGACCTTATTTTTGACAATTAGAGGAAATATTTACATGTCTATTTCCTAATTTTCAGGCATATGCAGTTCATCAATCTAATTACAAAGGTACGGATTTTGATGTTTTATGAACTGTATGCCATATCCTTGGTGTTTAATTTTTGTGTGATCATGATCCGCGTTCATGTATACATGATTGTATACGTCATAAATATGACGTCATAGGTCGTGACCTGGCGGCCATATTGGATTTTATGAAAACCTTAAAAATGGATCCCTGCCTTCATTTTTCGATCGATTCATTTTGAACTTTGACCACTTATAGTACGCCATGTGATTGGATGCATATCCTAATTATGACGTCATAGGTCAGGTGACATGGCGGGATGGACCGGTATGGTCCCCGGATCATACCGCCCTTGGCGCCCGTCAAAAATCGAAAGAGTATGGCATGGGCAACATCTGCGCCAAATTTGATGCTTTTGGAAGAATTTGAACCAAAATATCCCTAAGGGCCCTGGGTAGGACATGTAATTTGGAGTTGGGAGGCGGGTGCGAGTGATGACATGGCCGGTGCAGGGGGATGGAATGTGTGCCACACAGTGTCTTGTGGGTGGCATTTGTGTTAGTGTTGTAGTTATGGGTTTTCATGTGGTCATGAGGTTGGAGATAATGGATTGAGTGATTATTGCGTTTTGAAAATGTGATTTAAAATGTGAACTAGGGATTTCACATGAAGCAGGCCATGGCACATACTCTTGTAACATCTTTTTGGTACCATCATCTCGGCAATGTGTGAGAATTGAATGGCAGCGGGGGAGGAAATGTGTTTTGGGGATCTTGTGGGTGGGGAAGGTGCGTGTGTCCGCAGGTACAGATCAAGCTCGGAGGAGCGATGCCTGCGACCCCCCCCCCCCCCCCCCTCTGCGGCAATTACCCCTGGCAGCCAGTAGTATCTGGAAATTGGAGCTCGTCGGTGGAGCGTCTGGTTGGGCGCCGTGGGATAAAGGAGACTCCCGGTGACCCGTGTAGCTGCGCTGAAGCAGGAGGCCACTGAAGAGCCTGGGGTGTGGAGACCTTCACCGGCGGGGTAACAGTGGAAAGGGCTGTTCGACTGTCACGGGGCCAATAGGTAAAGGGGGGTGGGGGGCAATGAACTTGAGTCGGTTGACTTGTGTTTGGGACTGCGGGCACCACAGCCTGAAGCACCCCCACCATCTTAGTTGTGCGGTACCTCCCCGCTGCCTAGTTGAAAGAAATGCACACCACATGAATATGACATCAATGCCATCGTCCTGCAGGGGGGGGTGTAATCAGTAAGTGCTTGAAATGATTTTGTGTGTAATGAGTTTGGACTGAGTATGAGTGGATAAGGGGTTTGTGTTGCGTGAATGTGGGCGAAAATCCACCGAGCCATGTCACTCACCTGTAACACCTGGGCAGGGCCCACGGAAATTTAGGGGTGCATTGGGATGGCCCCACAGGTAAGGTTGCGTCTTGTGGCATCCACCGGGGGACGCGGTCTGTAGACCGGGGTTGTATAAATGTTTAATAGAGTTGTGAATTGTTGCAAGTTTGGTAAGTTTTGTGATTAAGGTAGTTTTTGTGTGTTGTTTGTTTCCTCCCTCTGCAGGAACGACGAATCGAAATGATTGTAAATATTTGATTGCATGGTTATTAAGGGGATTAGCTTGTTAAGGGGGATAGGTAAGTAGATCCAGCTCGCTTCCACAGCCCCCCTGCTTTATTTCATAGGCTAAGTGTGAGACAGTAAGTGTTAAGACTGGAATGGTAGCGCCTGCAGTGAACCGAGCAGGAGCTATGGTTCCAGGGGGAGAGGGTGTGGGGGGGGGGGGGGGGCTGTGTTATGAATTTGGTTAGAGGAATATCTGGAGCCAGATAGATCTGTGTAGGTAGGTATTCGACTGTCGCGATAGGGAATCTACCCTGTAATAAGTTCCATGTGTAGTCTGGTTTGTCAGGATAAGCTGTATTGATGTCCCCGCTACGAGGGAGTAGGGCGTGCTAAATAGTCCAGGGATTATGGATAATATTCCTTTGTTTGTCGTCGTCCCTGTCACCAAACCTTTGTCCCTTATGGCCATGTATACCCATATAAACACTTAGATAGGCCCTTTAGTGCACACAGTAATTAAATTCCCTTCCCTGACAAAGACTGTGGAAGACAGGCAGGAAGCCAGATCGGGGCACCTCCGGCTGGCCTAGCAACCAGCCTCGTGGCAAGGCTGGGGGCCACACCCAGGAGGACTGTTGATTGGGCAGGGGGAAGGGCGAGCAACACCACAGGCGGGAGGCACTCGGCCAATTTTCCAGTTTTTCCAAACACGATGGAATAATATTTACCGATATGAACGGTGATGTGGCTTTTGTTGAAATTCTACAAATACTGCTTATTCTACATACCAGGAGAGAGTAGATCGACTCCTGACAAACTCTTCCTATATAAACGCGCGGCTCCGAAGTAACATGGCAGCGTGTGCAAAGGGACTGAGAAACGGGAACATGGGAGGAGAGTGGACACAAGGTCATAAAAGGGGGCGCTGCAGGACATTTTGAGCAGCTCTTTTTGGTTCTTCGCTTGGGCTGCACGGCATTGTGTTTCTCTCTTGCTGTCTTGACGCTGCACGACGTCTTGTGCTCTCTGCGCTTCCCTTCTTGGTCTGAGATGTCCTGGTGGTCGTTGGTTCACCAGCTGCGTGGTGTGGGAGCGAGGCTCGGTGCTGTGAACGGGTGGGACCTCGTGTGCGAATGGCGAGGGGATTGGAGCGAGGGCGTTGGCTCGGGCCTGGCGAAGCGGACGGAGGGTTTCTCCGCACCGGAGTTTGGAGCCGTGGTGGATACGACACGACTACAGACGGACAGATAAGCTGACACTACATTACCCAAACCCATGAGGAACGAGTTCTTTTATTAATTCATTTGCCCCGTCTCGTTTCTGAAGTGAGGTGTGTGGGATCCCAATTTAGGCTCATTATTTTATTACCGTCGCGTTTCATTGTATCGGGTCCGTGACTAAATCTCTATTTTTGTACATTCTAATTCGGTGTTCAAGTACGTTAAAATTCCCGACAGGACCGGAGCTGCAGTCAGCGCGCTCCAGGTAAGCGCTTTTCCCGCTTCTTCCTCTTCCATTCTTCTTCCCGCACTTCATAGTGAAATCCGTGTTTGGTCGTCGCCTCCAGTTAAAGCCGTTCTGGTCATCCGCGGTCCCTGGTATTAACCGGAGGGATTCGCACGGCAGTATTTAAGACTTGTAACTTCAAATGCAGTACTGCGTCATAGTTTGCAGCATTCCATATTCCTGCCCCAACTGCTGCTGGGAAGGCAATGACAAACAACCTAGCAGAACCCCCTTGTCAAGAAACTGCTTCAGTAGCACCGACACTAAAAGCTAATGGTCGAATATGAAAATAAAAAGGAACTAGAACAGCACTTGGTAGAGTGCACAACCCCGTGAGGCTGAACAGTTTATGTTTTGTATCGCACTGATAGGCCGGATCTGGATTCGGACCTGAACCAAAATCTAATCAGCTTGTTCTCGTCACCTAACCAACTGAAGCTTTGTCATAACTCATCCACGACTTTTTTGAAAGACCATGCTGTACTGTATATCGTTTTTGGCCACATCGATCAATGATGTACTGGTGTAGGATCACTCAAATAATTATTGGAACCAGATCTTCACCAAAATTTGATACATTTGTCATCGCCTCACATCCAACCTTTCCACTAAGTTTCATCCAAATCCATTCTACAGATAAATGGACACAAAGGGGGTGAAAACATAACCTCCATCCACCTTCGTTGACGCAGGTAATAATCCTACTCCCAAAAGAACAACAGACCTTTTCCAGCAAAAAACTCCTGGTTTACAGCCTCAGACAGTGGCATTCTGGAACGTTTCGAGTTCTGCAGAACCGAAGTCGCTTGCCCATCATCCGCCACTTGTGCTAGTGCACTCTCAGCAAGCTTCTTCTGCAGCACTTCACGCCTTGCCCGAGTTCGCTCCAAAAGTTTCTGCAAACCCAAGCCAAACAAATCAATACAGAACTAGAACAACTCTTCGAAGCCATGACCTCGACCGATATGCCCCCGCCCACATTATTACATCATTATAATACTTGTACCGAGTTCGATTTAAATCCATTCAGCTGTTCTCAAGTTATCACATTTTACCTTACCTGACATGACCTCTGACCTTTAGCCTCTTGACCCCAAAATCTAATCAGTTCATGTTTACATCATTCTACATAAGTGTACCAAATTTGGTCAAAATCCCATCACTGGTTCACAAGTTATCGCGGCAACAGGATTTTTTTTTACCGAACATGACCTCTGACCTTTGACACCGTGACCACAAAATCTAACCAGTTCCTCTATACCTCATCATACATACCTGCACCAAGTTTGACTAAGATCCCTTAAGCCGTTCTCAAATTATTGCGGAAACAAAAAACCTATCACAGACGGACGGATAGCCGGACGGACAACCTGAAAACATAATGCCTCTGGCGACTTCGACGGCGGTGGCATAAAAACAAAATTGGATGGGCTCGTGATCACAAGATCTCCAAATCGCCGAATAACAAATGCTGCAGTCTTGTGTATTGGTTCAGTGTCCTTGAATCTAAAAGTACTCTCAACCTAACAAAGCAACATGCGAGTACGTGTGTCTCGCAGCAGGTGCTTCCACCGTTCTATCTTTTGCAGCTCTCACTTTTGCAGCTCTCCCTCACAGCTCTCACTTTGCAGCTTGCAGCACTGCAGTCTCACTCTCACTAGTCAATGCCAAAAGCATTCATTTCTCTCTTGCAGGAATCCGACTCTCAGCTTGGGTCAAATAATGGATCTTTTTTATTTTTGCGTCGGATATTCACCCGAAAGTAAATCCTTTGGCAAAGAACAGTCCTCAATTGTGTGCACACGACCTAACCAGAGAAGGCACCGCTACATGAATACTTGGCATATCATCCTTGTACGAGCCCACCAGGCGGATCCAAGAATGCAGCTTCAGCAGAGATGGAAACTATTCCGTTACTCTCCTGGCAACTGCCTGTTCACATTTTGCTGCCATAAAGAAAGGTGCCCAAAATGCAAGCATAGTATAATCATATTATACAATACAATATAGAATTAATTATATATATATATATATATATATATATATATATATATATATATATATATATTATACATATGCATTTACTCCCCAATTACCCCCCTTTTTATGGGGTAGGCAGAGGAGTTTTTTTTTAGTTTTTCTTGTTTGCAAATTATTTCACAAACGGGATGATCCTGACACTCGACCGAAGGTAACAGGAATTTGCAATTTGTTAATGGGTTCATGGTGCAGGCATAAATTCACCTTCTATTCGCAAAGGACATCGTGGGACCTTTATAGTCCACCAACAACCAGGCAGACAGATCCCCCGACTCAACATCCTTCCGATGGATGGTGCACACACTGATCCATCGCCCCACGTTGTGAAATACCAGAATGAATGCTTATAAACGAGTCAACATTAAAGCTCAGGCTAAAGAGCTCAAAAGGCGAGTGCATATATTCATAGATTCAAATAAATATACGAAACACCAAATCCGTCCGCCGTTAGAGCTCGTAGGATGGCCTAGACTCTAGACCTAGAGGTACGCACACAAATGCTGTGCGTGTGCGTAATTACGTTGCTAAGCTGTCTATACTGGGTTTGAATCACGATCCAGCTGTAAACCATCATCCTGGTGTTTCATAGGCAGGGTGATTCATCAATGTGTGTGTCGCCAAAAACTGGGTGTCCCATCTGCAGGTGCATTAGTTGGTGGAGGTTAAAGATCCCATGGTGTTTCATTAGTAATGGTAGTTCAACTCAATTTCCTCCCATCTCTCTCTCTCTAAAACTCCTCTCAACTCTCCAATCTCCTTTAAAAGCTCCACAATTACACCATGTGATTCAATAAACCTACTAGGTATTACCCTAACATCAAATTTATCCTGGAATCCACACATTAGACAAATAGCTAAGTCTACCTCAAAGAAACTAGGAGTCCTGTTTAGACATCGAAGATTCTTCTCCTTTGAACAGTTGCTTCAACTATATAAAGGATTGATTTGTCCTTGTATAGAGTACTGCTCTCACATCTGGGGAGGTTCTAGTTCCACATACTTACTGGACAGAACTGAATCCAAAGTAATCCGACTCATGAACTCTCCCAATCTGATCTCAAACCTCAACCCACTCGAATTACGTTGCAAAGTTGGCTCTCTTTCTCTTTTCTACAGGTATTACTTCAGTTTCTGCTCTCAAGAACTTGCTGCTTGTGTACTTCCGCCATTAGCGAGACCACGGAATACTCGACAAGCCATTACATCTCATGATTATTGGGTGGCCATTGGCAACACAAGGGTGGGCCGTTATGTTTGTTTCCTCCCTACCACTGCCAAACTCTGGAACTCTTTACCTTCCCATGAATTTCCAAACACTTACGACCTTCTGTTCAAAAAGTAGATTTTCTGCTTCCTCAAACATCTTAGACTATTCTCTCTTTCTTCACTTTTCTATCAATGCAGTTCATTTATTTAAGGCCTGGCCTCGATGAGAACATTGTAAAAAATTTAGTACTCTGGCAGGATGGCCAAGAGCAGCGGTTCTTAACCTGGGGGTCGTGACGTACGCGCATACGCCAACAAAATACTGTGCGTGGTATGTACCTTTGTTAGGTTCCTAAAAATGGGCTCAACAAATTGATATGTTATTTATGACCCCTTCATGACCCCCGGAAAACCCCAAACGACCCCCATGAGGGGGGGGGGGGCGCGCCCACCAGGTTAAGAACCGCTGGCCTGGAGCCTAAAGTACACATATTCACCTTGAATCTGTCTAGCCTGAGTTTGAATCTCGACCCAGGTGTTTCACCAATGTGGTGTCACATACTGTTATGTGTTACCCTCGGATAGAGGTTTAACTGGGCGTCCGTCCCATCTGTCAGCATTCGTTGGTGGACGAAGATCCTAGTGTCCTTCGCGAAGAGTAGGCGAGCTATCGCCGGCATCCTGGCAAAGTTCCAAACTTCCGCTCTAGTCTACAGAGGGGCACTGCATCAGCGGCTCAGCCAATTATGCTACAAGTCATCGTCGTCTTCCAAAGTTAAGGAGAAAAGGAATAATTCTGGGTTTGGATGGTCGATGTTCTTTCTCCAATATTTAACCACAGCCCACTTTAGGGTCACTTTGGAGGCAACGACCGTCCAAATAGGGATCGCCAGCACCCAACACACAGTTCTACCCACCGTGGACACCACACCACGTTTTGTAGGAACTGCCGCCCAATGTGAGACACCTGTCGGCTGCCACCACACCCCGACCATTTAAAACCGAGTTTGAGACAAGGCGGGGGTTTGTTCGGAGCGTCCGTCGTTTAACGTTTTCAAACTCCCACATTCCCCAGCCTTGCCAAGACACACCAACTGTAGTCGGGACCCTTCTACGGGCTCCACGTTTATCAAATCGTGACGTCATTCCACCACTACGTCGCTCTCACAAACTTCATAAAACATCCAGATCGAAGGGTCCATGTGTTCCAATGAACCCCATTCCCCAATTACAATGTTACTCTTAGGTTGTTTACCGGGACTCCAATCCAATCAAATGACCAAAGCCGACAACCGAACATAACGCATGTTTTAACCAACCTGTGTGAATGTGTCCATCTCGCTCGAACTCTCACAAACACAAACCAAAGCGCGAGCCCCAGATCCAAACGGAGCACCAGACGGAGCACCACACCCAGCACGATTTATCGCACGACCGTTTGAATTTCAGCGGCTGCGCTCAAACCATCATGTGATGTCGCCACAACACCCGGACCAATCAGCAGCGCGGAGCTTCATGCCGTTTTTGGTCACTCAAAGAATGACGCCACGTAGAGTAATTTTTTTTTCTTCTTTAGTGAAGTATTTCAGCGTCCTGTAGAAATACCGGTAGCTATGCTAGTAACATTTGACAAGAGTAACGATGTTTGTTTTGGTGATTAAATAAGAATGCATGGAAGAGGTGGATACCAGCCTCGCTTAAATAACCAATAATATACACCAACCGTGTGTGCAGTTGTACTGTTGTAGTCACCTTGTCGCCATCTTAGAACACCAAGTTAACCGTTGTGACGGAAGTGTTGATTTCTTTAACAATTTGACAGACTTTACAAAACGCCGGCTTTTATTTTCAGTAAACTATACTTTTTGCCTTTTCACGGCACGTTGTGTACAAATCCTTTCCACTTACTCATCTCTGCACTAATTTGCTAGGAGGCTCAATGTTAAATCGCTTATCTAGCTTGACGTCACCGGAAGTGTTCTGGCGGCCATATTGGTTCCCCCATAACAAGTACCGAAGGTGTAAACACAAGTGGAAACCTGTCGCTGATCTTCTGTTTGATTTCATTGGTTTTAAAATAAATGCGATTTTAAACTGATTGAATTACTAACAATATTGTACTTTAAGGCAAAATGGCGTCGTGTGCTGCCGACGGTGCACATATCGTGACGAACGAGGCCGGCAGGAGTGATTTTACATCGGTAAGGCTTCAGTTCAAACACTGTTAATGTGTGTGTTACTATGTTTGTGTTTGTGTTTGTTTGTGTGTGTCTGTGTGTGCGTGTGTGTGTGTTACTATGAGTGTTTTTTTGTTTATTTTTTTGTACACAAGATCGAGGCTCGTGTAAGACTAAGAGCTAACATCAATCACAATAATAATAAAAAACAACAAACGGACACACAAAACATACAATAAAGGGAGCGGGAGACAAGATGGGGAGAGAGAGGGAAACACACAAGTACAACAGCAGAGAACAGGGACATCGGGAGATCTGTGGGACGGAGAGGGCTTGGGGGGAGGAGGCATGGGAAAGCGGGGGGCGGGGTTGGGGGGAGGGTGGGATACTGTCTGTGTTACTATGTGTGTGTGTGTGTGTGTGTTGCTATGTGTGTGTGTGTTACTATGTGTGTGTTACTGTGTGTGTGTGTGTTACTATGTGTGTGTGTGTGTTACTATGTGTGTGTGTGTGTGTGTTACTGTGTGTGTGTGTGTGTGTGTGTGTGTGTGTGTGTGTGTGTGTGTGTGTGTGTTACTATGTTTGTGTGTGTTACTATGTTTGTGTGTGTGTGTTACTATGTGTGTGTGTTATGTGTGTATGTGTGTTACTATGTTTGTGTGTGTGTGTGTTGCTATGTCTGTGTGTTACTATGTTTGTGTGTGTTACTATGTTTGTGTGTGTTACTGTGTTTGTGTGTGTTACTGTGTGTGTTTTACTATGTTTGTGTGTGTTACTATGTTTGTGTGTGTGTGGTATTGTGGTGTGTGTGTGTGTGTGTGTGTGTGTGTGTGTGTGTGTGTGTGTGTGTGTGTGTGTGTGTGTGTGTGTGTGTGTGTGTGTGTGTGTGTGTGTGTGTGTGTTACTATGTCAGTTTGTGTGTTTTACTATGTCAATATGTGTGTGTTACTATGTCAGTGTGTGTGTGTGTTACTGTGTGTGTGTGTTACTGTGTGTGTTACTGAAACTGAACAAAACTGTCAGCTGAAGGAGCAAAATAATGTCATTGTCTTATGTCAGCTGAACGAATGGTTTATTAATTTGCAGAAGCATGGCCTGGTACTTCGTAAGCAGTTTGTGAGTGTAACTTGATGTTCTTGTTCCCAAGTGTAGGCCGACATGTGAATATTCCTTCTTTTTATTGGCCATAGGTTTCTGCGCTGTGATCCAGAGAGATTGCGAAAATGGGTGAGCAACGTGAAGAGGGACAGGTGGACACCTACAAAAAGGTCTCATCTTTGCTCTAACCACTTCACCGAAAACTGCTATGACAGAACTGGTCAGAATGTTCACATCAGGCCGACTGCAACACCTACTATTTTTGCCTTTTCTGATCACCTTCAGAAGGTAATTATACTGGATTATTAGATAAGCCTACTGAGACATTATTGAATGCTTTTTGTGTTTTCTCAAATATTGTTTCTGAACAATGGGAATTATTATTTCATAATGTTTATATTTTCCCTGGTGTTGGGCTAGCGGCTAGGGTACCAGCTTAGGATCCTAGGATCCTGGGTTCAAATCCCGGTCGATCGCTGAATTAACACCAGGGGGGTTGACTCAGCCTGTCATCCTTCCGAGGTCGGCTAATTTAGTACCAGTTCACTGGTAATTCCCTGTTTGTCGTTAAAGGCGGCAAAAAGGGTTGGCGTCAGGAAGGGCATCCGGCCGTAAAACATTGCTTCAAAAAAGGGGACCAAAAAAACAACAACAACCACGGTTCCCGAAAAAGGCCAACCCCCGCTTTGCGGGGAAAAATGGCCTCTAAAGGTGGTTATTTTTATGTTTTTTAATGTTTATATTTTCCATTTCAGAAAATTACAGCTCTTAAAGCACCATTTGCCAGGAACACATCTGCTATGAGAGCAAGCATCCCACATTCCAGCAGGAGTAGTGAGTCTTCCTGCCACGATAGAATACCAACCTCTGACAGCAGTACCCACCAAGAACACTCCTATGCCACTATGGAGTCTCCGAGGAAGCTGAAACGTAAGCTTAATCATGTGACTGTGCAGCTGGAAAATTGCAGGAAAAAACTGAAAGGAGAGCAGCAGAAATCAGGACACCTGAAATGCAAAGTTACAAACTTGGGCTCAGTTATAGCTTCCTCGTAAGAACAGAACCTGATATCAACAAATTGCGCAGAGTTGTTGGAGCAAACTTTCAGTGGAGTCCCTAAAGAAGTCCTGAAGATAATTCAAAAATGCAACAGCAAGAAACACTCAGGTGCCATATCCTCAAGAACTGAAATCATTTGCCTGACATCCTTCCGAGGTCGGAAAATTGAGTACCAGTTCACTGGTAATTCCCTGTGTTGCAAGAGGCGACTAACAGGGTTGGTGGCAGGAAGGGCATCCGGCCATAAAACATTGCTTCAAAAAGGGGACCAAGGTGCCCAAAAAAGGCCAACCCCTGCTTTGCGGGGAAAAATGGCCTCTAAAGGTGGTTCTTCTTCTTCTTGACACTGCAGTTCTACTCGGTAGAGGTATATGACGATGTGAGAGGGACATTTAACATGGCCATGGCCCATTGGCCCATCCTCGTCAAATCAGGTCTTGGTACAACGGTGAAAATGGAGATCCTGGTTTCACCAAATCAGCAGAGGTCTGAACTACATTCTCTACAAGGTCTGAACTAACAAGTTTAGTTTGATACTGCAAGTTGTTTTAATGCAATACACAATGTGTTGTAGCTGAATCTCACAAGTAATATACTTCACTTCAATAAAATTAATTTACTATAAACAAAATAAAGTGCAATATATTGTTTCACGTCCTGACCACCTTTGACTTTTCCCTTGTGTTGTTTCACTATTTCAAAACTGCTGGATATTTTGTTACTTTAAGGGCATTATTTGACATTGTTTGTATTCTTGGTTTTTTTCATTTAGTAATTTTGTTTAGCTATGTGCAAACGATTAAAAATATTTCATTATCAAGAGAAAACCTTTGTGTGTGAGCTCGTTTTATATACAAGTGGGCCCGTTGGTTCATTGGACCAAATTTTCATTGTCTTCACGGCCTTGTAGCACACCTGCCTGCCGTACTGCTTGAGCATCACCTTGCCTTTCACCAAGTCCAGATGTCCTGGGGCCATGGCGGGGATTAAACGTTCGTTATTACTCTTGCCAAATGATACTATTATTATTATCACTCGCAGAGTGCCTGCTCTACGGGCGATTTTGTTCCAAGCGTGCAACACATTTTTCTGCCATTGGATATTTTTTGCTGACAACTACTTTCACTTGCATTTCTTGCTGATTTCCTTTGGTAATATTGCTCTTGCTGATTTCTGTTCAACTTAGGTGTCCTTGTTTTTTGAGGCATCTCAAATTTCCAGGGAAAAAAAAGACATCAAGCGTCACCCTAGTTGACAATACTGACAACCAACCCACACCCCTCCCTCACAATCCCCCTTCAACCGTCACCCTAGCTAACAATACCCATGACCAACCTCTCCCCACCCCCCTTCCCCACCATCCCCTCACAATCCCCCTTCAACCGTCACCGTAGCTAACAATACCCACGACCAACTCCCCCCTTCCCCACCATCCCCTCACAATCCCCCTTCAACCGTCACCCCAGCTAACAATACCCACGACCACCCCACATCACCCCCCGCCCCCCCCCCCACCCCCCCACTTTCATCATCCACAATCAGTAACGGAATCTGAGCTCGCAATGCGCCGTTTCTCTATGTACCTTCGCCGCAGGATCACAGTGAGTTCACAATGTGACGTCACTGGCAATCTCGAAGATTGACAGTCTAGGACTCCAGCTCTTGGGGTTTTTTCGGCACTTTGTGATTGGCAAATAAAAAAAATTCCCTTCAAATTCGATCGTGATTAATGATAGCCAATGGTTTATCAGAAGAAAAAAAATTGCATTTGGGTTGCCTTTTAAGTGTCTTTTGGGTATTTTGATTATCTTGGGTCTTCGGGGTCGTTAAGGGTCTTTGGAATATTTTCAGTCCTTTAGGTCTTCAGAGTCTTATGGTTCTCTTGGGTCTTTGGGGTCTTCAATGGTCTTTTGGGTATTCGAAGTCGTTAAGGGTCTTTGGAATATTTTCGGTCTTTAGGGTCTTTTAGGTCTTCGGGTTATTTTGGGTCCTCGGGGTGTTTTGGGTCTTATTGGTATTTAGGGGTGTTTGGGGTCTTCTGGATCGTGAGGGTCTTAAAGGGTCTTCAAAGGTCGAAGGGGTCTCAGCATACATTTCAATAGTACATAATTAATTAATAGACATAAGTAATTAATAGACACAAAAAGCATGAAACACACACACACACACCTCATCCATTTATAGTAGATGTTGGTTTCAGATCATTCTGGAACAACGATGAACAAGGTTTGAGTGTGCGGAAGGCATTGAATTCAGTGGTGGAGAGAGAGCATGTATGATTCCTTTTTGGGTGAACAAAGATGGCGGACGGTGGCGTCAACTTTCAGGGTCGAGCTTCCTATCCAGTTAGGTTTCCACTCTCCGTCCTCTCATTCGGAACTCCTCCTGGCCACGTCCCCTCTAGCGTGCAGTCCATGCCCAATGAACACCACAATGGCACAAACCTTTTCCCCAATGAATGAATTTAAATAAAACATTGTATATTGGTCGGTCTTGTCTACTATTGTCTGTTTGTCAGTCGCCTACGCCCTCCAGGTTACAATTTCAAACCGATCTTTACGAAACTTCACCAAATTCTATAGTAGGTATGAGGAAGAAGCCTATTGATTTTGAGGTCAAAAGGTCACCATAGGCCAATAGTCAACAAATTAAGATGGAATTTATAAAATCCTCAATTTTCATCCAAGTGACTTGAAATTTAAACAGGATTTGCACATCCGGTTACTTAATTCAACCACCAATTATTTTTTGGGTCAGCATAGGCCAAAAGGTCAACACAGGCCAAAAGGTCAACACAGGTCAAAGGCCAACATAGGCCAAAAGTCAACATAGGCCAAAAGGTCAACAAGTCAAAGTCAACATAGGCCAAAAGGTCAAAAGTCAACACAGGCCAAAAGGTCAACATCGGTCAAAAGTCAATATAGGTCAAAAGTCAACAATTTATTTTAGGGATTTCGCACGTATCATTCCATGCACGACATATTTCTTGTTTGTTTGTGAACAGGCTAACTGAAAAAGTTATGGATGGATTTCGACGAAATTTGGTGGGGAGGTTGGGTATATGACAAGGACGAAATGATTCTAATTTGGTGAAGATCCGAATACGGGTCCGGATCAGATAATTACGCTGCACTCGCGAAGCGAAAAGCAGGGTTAGGCATTCGTGAGAGTTTCATTTTCTCGTAATTTTCTTTTCGTTGCATTTCATTTTCGTTTCTTTCATTGTAAAATTCATTTTCTCGGCCATCGTTGGTCCGATTGACAGGAAATGTTACCATAGGCATAGGAGCGCCTCCGCCTATATAATTTTTTAATTCGTAATTAGACGTCATAGGTCACATAGTACGGACGCCATCTTGGAAGAACATTACACCTCTATATCTCCCAAACCGCTCAATAGAAAAAATTGAAATATTGCTCATTGTCAAGTACTCACCCTGGGGAATAAGATATTTTGATGATGTCATCAGTACCTTCATTATGACGTCATAATTCGACAAGTACAACGCTTGATCTGATCAGTATGAAAAAAAAAAATCTCTGCAACTGTTAGACCGATTGACACGAAAATTTCGCCATAGGTGGGCCTCCTCCTGTAGCATATTTTAATGACTACAGAGATACCCGTGCGACGCACGGGTGGGAGGCCAGAAGCAAACAGGCAATGCAGATACGGCGAATGCTAAAGCATGAACCCAATAAATTCCACATTCCTGTAGCACGTCAGACATGGACAGCAAGTTCCTTTCACTCACTCACCGCAGGCAGGTAGGTGGTCTTTCTGTCTTCTACCGACTCCTCTCCGGCCTTGCTCCCCCAGCTCTCTCTGTGCTCTGTCCCCCAAATATTCCTACAGGTCGCACAAGATCTGCCAGCAACCCTCTGATGGTTAAACTGCCGAAATCTCGGCTCTCTGCTCACCTTCACTCTTTCATTCCTCTTTTCTCCCGCCTGTGGAACAAACTCCCACACTCCCTTCAATCCCTCTCCTCCCTCCAGGTCTTTAAAACAGCTGTTCACCACCATCTCTTATCTTCCCCCATCCATAACCTTGATCTTTTCTACCCCCACTAATTCACCCCAGATCCACCTTGTTTGAAATTCCAACTTATTTCCTGGAAATCCTGGCAGTGTCCATATGTTTATACCTCTTCCACCCCCCCCCCCTTCACATGCCTCCTCCCCTTCACATGCCTCCCCCCCAAAGCCCTCTCCCTCCCACAGATCTCTCGATGTCTCCATGTCTCTCGGTCCCTGCTCTCAAATGTTGTGTTTGTGTCCTTCCCCCTCTCTCCCCATCTTGTCTACCGCTCCCGATGTTATTTGTTTTATGTGTCTGTTTGTCTTTCTGTGTGATTAATGTTCGCTCTTTCACGAGCCTCGATCTTGTATACAAAAAAAAAAAAAAAAAAAAAAAAAAAAAAAAAAAAAAAAAAAAAAAAAAAAAAAAAAAAAAAAAAAAAAAAAAAAAAAAAAAAAAAAAAAAAGTTCGTGAAGGACTTCCATGAAAAACGTACTCGTTCACAAACAAACGGGTACGGCGAATGCTAAAGCATGAAACCAATAAATTCCACATTCCTGTAGCACTTTCAGTCGCACGTCAGACATGGACAGCAAGTTCGTGAAGGACTTCCATGAAAAACGTACCTGTTCGCAAACAAACGGGTACGTTCACGTAGAGAAACATCGATCGTGAGTCCGTGGCGAATCTGCATATGGCGATGGCAAAATATCAGAAATTGAAGGCTTTTTTATTTTAAACGATTCATATAAACATCCGTTGAATCATATCACACGCAAATCATCAAAATCTAAACAGTATCTTTAGAATTTCAATAAAAGCCACATCACTGTTCATATCGGTAAATATTATTCCATTGTGGCGGACACAAAAGCCCACTGGCGTGGTGACATCATTCCACGCACCAAGTGGGCGGTGGACACGCCCGAGGGGTAGGCGTGGCCTCATGATATACACCGGGCGACCAGCCCGGAGCAGTTCAGTGTTACAGTGTAGTCTTGCAATAAAGACGTTTATATGTTACCGCTTGTCCGCTTCCTCCTTGCTCACAAGCAGCGCGCGTAACGCCGCGCTTTACTGGTGACCCTCGACGTTGGATCTGCCGGAGCGATCCTTCCACACGCGACGCCATCGCCATGGCCGACTTCGTCAAACTTCCGGAATTTTGGGAGGCTCAGGCCGAAGTCTGGTTCGTCCAGGCCGAAGCCCAATTTCAGCTTCGGCACCTCACCGGCGATGACACGCGCTATTTCCACGTCGTCGCCTCCCTCGGGCCCGGCACGGCCGCTCGAGTTGTGTCCGTCCTTCGCCACCCACCGGACGGCCACAAGTACGAGGCACTCAAGCGGCTACTCCTAGCCACGTTCGGCCTCACGGACGACGCACGGGCCGACCGCCTCCTGGATCTCCCCGAGCTCGGTGAGACGCGCCCGTCGGTCCGAATGGACCATATGCTGTCACTGTTGGGCGACGAAGCCCCCGGTTCGCTATTCCGGGCGCTTTTCCGTCGCCAACTTCCAGCGCAGGTTCGCCTCGCGTTGGCCGGGACCGGGCTAACGGAACCCCGAGCATTGGCGGCCGAGGCGGACAAGTACTTCGCCGCTTCGGACACGCGGGCGAGCGTCGGCGTGGCCGTCACGGCCTTCGACGCTGATGTTCAGCAGCATGTTCCACAGCATCAGCTTCTACAGCACGCTGATGTTCAGCAGCACGCTGATGTTCAGCAGCACGCTGATGTTCAGCAGCACGCTGATACGCACCTCGTGAACGCCGCCACGCCCCGCCCACCGCCGCGGCGAAAACCGCCACCGCAGGGAAACCCGTCGACTCCACCGGCCTGGCGGAGCCAGCCGCGCTCCTCCAGCTCCACCACCTGGTGCTGGTTCCACGCCAAGTTCGGCCATGAAGCTCGGCGGTGTCATCCGCCGTGCTCCTTCAACGGGTCGGGAAACGCCCGGGCCGGCGCTCAATAGTGGCGATGAGCGCCGGCCGTTCGAGCAGCCTGCTGTTCATAACGGACACCTTCTCCGGGCGCCGTTACCTGTGCGACACGGGAGCGCAGGTGAGTGTCATTCCCGCCGGCACGTCAGACAAGCACGCCGCGGGTGGGGGCCCCGCGCTGCTTGCCGCGAACGGGACGCCCATCCGTACGTACGGAAAACGCTGCCTCTCTCTGCGGTTTGGAGGGCAGGTTTTCCGATGGACGTTCGTCACCGCCGACGTGCCCATGGCACTGCTTGGCGCGGACTTCCTGTGCGCTAATGGGCTCCTGGTCGACGTCAAGCGCAGACGGCTTGTCCAGGCCGAGACGTTCAGCTCGCTCGCTTGTGCATTGCCCAGCTCAACGAGCGGCTTGCCAAGCGGCTTGCCGAACGATTCGGTTCCGGCCACGTTGGTCTGTACGCTTCCGGCAGCGGACGCATTCACCCGCCTCCTCGCCGGCTTCCCGGCCCTCACGCGGCCCACCTTCTCGGTGGGGGCCGTCAAGCACGGGGTGGCCCATCACATCCCCACCGTCGGGCCACCGGTCTACGCCCGGGCACACCGCCTCGAGCCGACGAAGCTGGCGGTGGCAAAAGCGGAGTTCGCTACCCTGGAGCGACTCGGCATCGTTCGGCGCTCAGAGAGCGCTTGGGCATCGCCGCTGCACATCGTGCCGAAGCCCGGCGGGGGATGGCGACCGTGCGGGGACTATCGCCGTCTCAATGACGCCACGACTCCCGACCGCTACCCCGTCCCCCACATTCAGGACTTTTCCGCCCGTTTGGCGGGCAGGTCCTTCTTCTCGAAGGTGGACCTCATACACGGCTACCATCAGGTCCCCGTCAGGCCGGAGGACGTCCCGAAGACGGCGGTCATCACGCCATTCGGACTCTTCGAGTTCCTGCGCATGCCCTTCGGTCTGAAGAATGCGGCACAGGCGTTCCAGCGACTGATGGACAGCGTCCTGCGCGACTTGGATTTTGTCTACGTCTACCTGGACGATATCCTCGTCGCCAGCGCGTCCCGCGAAGAGCACCTACGCCACCTCCGCACGCTCTTCGAACGCCTGGGCCAGCATGGCCTGATTGTGAACCCCGCAAAGTGCCGGTTCGGCGCCGCCACAATCGATTTTCTGGGGCACCGTGTCACCAGGCACGGAGCCGTCCCCCTGCCGGCCAAGGTGGAGGCGGTGAAGGGGTTTCCGCGCCCCCGCACGATCAGAGGGCTGCAGGAGTTCCTGGGCATGGTGAACTTTTACCATCGGTTCCTGCCCCGTATCGCCCAGCTCCTGCGCCCCCTGCACGAAGCTCTCCGAGGTAAGCCGGGCAAAGGCGACGTTACCTGGACCGAGCAGATGGACACAGCGTTCACGGGCGCGAAGCTCGCCTTGGCTAACGCCACCATGCTCGCGCACCCGGCGCCCGATGCACCGATCGCCCTCACCACCGATGCCTCGGACTACGCGGTGGGCGCGGTGCACGAGCAATGGGTGCGTGGAGCTTGGCAACCGCTGGCGTTCTTTAGCCGGCAGCTTCGCCCGCCCGAACGCCGTTACAGTACCTTCGACCGCGAGTTGCTCGGACTTCACTTGGCGGTCAGGCACTTCCGCCATCTGCTCGAGGGCCGGGCGTTCACTGCCTTCGTCGACCACAAGCCGCTGATCTTCGCGATGGGCAAGGTCACCGAGCCGTATTCGGCCCGGCAGCAGCGTCACCTCTCGGCCGTGTCCGAGTACACGACGGACATCCAGCACGTCGCGGGGAAGGACAACCCGGTGGCGGATTGCCTTTCCCGGGCCGTCACCCACGCAGTCCACCTCGGCATCGACTATGGCCGGATGGCAGCGGACCAGGCCGCTGACCCCGACGTCCAGGCCTTGTGGACCGCCGTCACGGGCCTCCGCGTCACCAAGGTGCCGTTCGACGGTGCGGGCGCGGCCCTCTTGTGCGACGTCTCCCTCGGGCGTCCTCGCCCCATTGTGCCCGCGGGCTGGCAGCGCCAGGTGTTTGACGCCATCCACGGCCTGTCCCACCCGGGCGCGAGGGCCTCCCAAAGGCTGATCGCCGACAAGTTCATCTGGCATGGCCTCCGGAAGGCCGTCCGCGGCTGGGCCAGGACGTGCCTCGCGTGCCAGCGTGCCAAGGTGCACCGGCACACCCAGGCCCCGTTGGCCCCGTCCACGGTGCCGGAATGCCGGTTTGACCACGTCCACGTGGACCTGGTGGGACCTCTGCCCCCCTCGCGGGGTTTCACCTACGTCCTCACCATGGTGGACCGCACCACCCGGTGGCCGGAGGCCGTGCCCTTGGCGTCGACAACGGCGGCCGATGTCGCGCAGGCTTTCATCGCCACCTGGGTCGCCCGGTTTGGCGCCCCCTCAGACATCTCATCCGACCGCGGCCTCCAGTTCACCTCGGAGCTCTGGGGGGCGGTTGCGCAGGGGCTCGGGGTCCGGCTGCACCGAACCACGGCCTACCACCCCCAGGCTAACGGCCTGTGTGAGCGATTTCACCGCTCATTGAAGGCCGCGCTCCGGGCCACCCTCCGCGACGGCGGCTGGGTCGACAGGCTCCCCTGGGTCCTGCTGGGCCTCCGGACGGCGCCCAAGGAGGACCTGCGCGCATCCGCGGCGGAGTTGGTCTTCGGGCAACCGCTGCGGGTGCCGGGCGAGTTCCTCCCCGACTCCACGGCACCATGGTCCGCGGCACAGCAGCGCTCCGCTCTGCAAGAGACCGCCCAGAGGTTCGCCCCGGTGCCAACGGCATGCCACGGGCACCCACCGACGCACGTCGCCCCGGAGCTTCGCACGGCGGAGTACGTCTTCGTCCGCCACGATGCCCATCGGACACCACTGCGGCCCCCGTATGACGGGCCTTTCCGCGTGCTGGAGACCGGGGCGAAGCACTTCACCCTGGACATCGGCGGTACTCCTGACCGCGTTTCGGTAGACCGCCTCAAGCCGGCCCACCTCAATGTGGACCATCCACCGCCAGTGGCCCGACCCCCACGTCGGGGCCGCTCTCCTGCGGGCGGACCCCCGGCACCGCCCAGCCCCGCCGCCACGCCGCCCCCCGGTCCTGCACCCATCCCAGGGGCAGCCAGGGGCATCCCACCTGGCATCCCTGCACCCCGGACGCCGCCGATCGCCAGGGGGCGCTTCGGCCGGGTCATTCGTCTGCCCCGCAAACTGGCCCTCCAGGTGCGCGGGAATTCTGGGGGGGCGCGTGTGGCGGACACAAAAGCCCACTGGCGTGGTGACATCATTCCACGCACCAAGTGGGCGGTGGACACGCCCGAGGGGTAGGCGTGGCCTCATGATATACACCGGGCGACCAGCCCGGAGCAGTTCAGTGTTACAGTGTAGTCTTACAATAAAGACGTTTATATGTTACCGCTTGTCCGCTTCCTCCTTGCTCACAAGCAGCGCGCGTAACGCCGCGCTTTACCATCGTGTTTCAAATCATGATCGATACACTATGATCGTGATGATCGTGATCGTGAATCGTGATCGATAATCGTGTTCACAATCGCTATGTCGTATGTACTCCCGATACGTGTACCAAATTCCCGATACGTGTAACTGCACCAAATCAACAGTGAAAAGGATTTTGAGCCGATAGCTGTTACGGCCTTGGCAAGATCGATGGAGACAGTGATCTGTTAGCGATCGATGGAGACAGCGATTTGTTAGCGATCGATGGAGACATGTTGCTTTCCCGGGTGCAGCCGTTTGTGCGTCGTCACAATGAGAACAATGAACGTTATGCAAACGCGAATATTATGCGGGAGTCCAAACCTGAGAATGCTGGAGACTAAAGCTGAAATTGGGAAAACGAAATAGCCTATTTTACTCCCAGGGGTCCCAGGATTACCCACCCGAAATATATTTGCGATCGGTTCAACTGTTTTTACGGTACCTTCGAACAGACGGATGGACATTTGGTGAATTATAGTATGATAATTATGACATAGGTCACGTGGTACAGGTGCCATCTTGGAAAAACTTCGCACCTCTATATCTCTGAAACTACTCCATGGAAAAAATTGAGACCTGGCTCATTGTTAACTACTCCCCATGGGTAATAAGATATGTTAATGATGTCATCGGTGCCTTCGTTATGACGTTGTAGCGGCTACCGCTGCGTTTACACAATCGCCTTGCACCTACCAAGGACACGGAGCGATCACCATGCCGGGCTCGTCCAGGACGCCCGGGCAGGCCCGCTCTCAACTTGCCAGGACTCGGCCGGGACGCCCGGGCACGCCCGGCCACGCCCGCTCTCGACTTGCCAGGCCGCGGCCAGGACGCCCGGCCACGCCCCCTCTCGCCTTTCCCGGGCAAACGCTCCGGGATAATGTGTGTATATTGTTGCGGATATGGCATTTGGCCTCCATATCCGCTTGTAAATATTCCCCTATTTCCCCAATACTCCCCAACTATCCCCAATCCCCCATTCCCTAGTCCCATTGCCTGTAAATAACACTCTGTAGAACCGACCTTCCCCTTCTTCCCCCATTAAATGTCGTGCCCAGGTCCACCGCATCTCACGTAGACAACTTTCGGACCTCTTGCTAGTTATTCTTAGTCTATGTCAGTTAAGGACTCGTTTCCATTAATTCTGACTCTTCGTTGCACCAGAATGTGATTGTATGGCACCAGTAGTGAGTTTAGGACCTCCCCATACCTCCTCCCATCTTCCCCATGAAACAACAACAACAACTACAACAACAAACAACAACAACAACAATAAAACAACAACAACAACAACAACTACAACAACAACTACAACAACAGAGGGGGGCGGCGCGGCACGGGGAGTGTGCGTCCTCACTCCGGCTTGGTTAGCTGCCATTACCCATGCGCTCCACGGGGTTACCACGAAGGGGCCGGCTGTCAGCTCCTCGTCAGGGGCGGAGCCGGTAACCCCCCCGCACCCAATAAGAAGGGCGGACCGATTCCAGCTGGGGCGGAGCTAACTAGCCGAGGGCGTGTCACTCCCCGCCGGATATACGCAGCGACTTACCGGACGTGACGTCAGATGCGCCCCCAGCTTGAGAAGACAAGTCGCGACCTCCGAGCGCTGAGCGACCTCCCCGCATCATTGGACCGGACCGGGTCGATTTTGCCCCTGAGCCAAGGTGCATTTTGAGCCATCGAAGACCTGCCCCTCCTTGCCATCAATCCCCGTGTGAGTCAGTTTTGTCCCGTTTATCTGTGGTCTGTCGGGAATAAGATAAGTGTGTCTAAGTGCCTATCTTTCTATGCTGTCCCTCTCATTCCTGTAATCTAACCTTCCGCCATATTATAACCTCCTCCGGAGGTCTTGAGAACCGTATCCCTGGTGTCGTGTCATTTTAATCCCAGCCGTTGTGTCCTTTTCCTTCATTGATCTAGCGTAGCGCGACTCGGCCAAGGTTCGAGTATAATCGGGTAACTTGTGCGGACACGGCGGCCATTCCGCTCGGCCCACCATAACATCAAAGTCGTGTCTGTAACAATTGGTGTCAGGAGTGTCGGATTCGGACCTGGGACTAAATTCATTTAGCCCAAATTTTGGAACACCAATTGTACCATTAGGGTAACAATTGGTGTCGAGGAGTGAGATTCGATCCGGAGCGCGTTTTACGCGCTCGAAATTATAACGGCGAAATTTGATTGTGTTTTACAAAATATAAAAACCCGAATTTTGAAAGTCGCGCTATGGCAGACCAAGTCGACTGGGGTCCGGTAGAGGAGAGTGAGGCAGGGTCGATCCAGGACCAAATTGAGGGACATAAGGAGAGCGAAGCAGTGAGGGTAGCAGACGCACAAAATAGCGTCGTTGCGCCCGACGTTGCGGGCGTGCAAAATGGCGCCTCGCAAGAGCGCGCGGTAGCCGAGCCCGCTGTATCAACGGGCTTTAACATGCAGCCGATTGACATGCAGGCCCTCATGGAGCAATTTATGGCGCAAATGCAGGCGTCCCTCAAACTGCAGAGTGACCAAATGGGGGTAATGAGGGACGAAGCGAGGGGTACCGGTGAGGGGTTAGACAAGAAATTGGGGAAGTTAGACAATAATTTTGAGGAGTTAGACAAGAAATTGGGGAAGTTAGACAATAATTTTGAGGGGTTAGACAACGGGATAAAAGAGGTGAGAAATGGGTTAATGGGGGTAGAAAACAGAATGGCCGCTCAAGAGAATCAAATGGAAGGGATGCAAAAGGGGTTAGAGGGGTTAGAAAACAGGATGGAAGGCAAATTGAGGGACATGAGGGACCAAGTGGAAAGGGAAGTTAAACAAATGGGGCAGCAGATAGAGGGGGTCAGAATGGGGGTAGAAACCAAACTGGATGCTCACAGGGAGGAAATGGAGCAGATGAGGGTGGCATCTGGGCAGGAGATGCAAGTGATGGGAGAGGAGATCAGAAGAGGTGTGAGTGAGGAGGTCGGAGGAGTGCGCGAGGAGGTGAGGCACTGTAAGGAGCGCATGGAGAAGGAGGTGAGAAAGGGGACTGTAAAATTGCAAGGGGGTATAGAGGAGTTGACGCTGGGAGTAGAACAACTGACAGTGGGACAAAAGGAGTTGGGGGACCAGGTAAAGAAGAACACAGCGGTAATAGAGGGTTTAAAATCGACACAGAAGGAGATGAAAAAGGACGTAGGGGTAATTAAAAAAGAGTGTCAGACGGTACATGAGGACCTGACGAGGAAAATGAACAAAGTGGTAGAGGTGATGGAGGTTAAAGAGCGGGAGGTGCGGGAGCACATAGAAAAAAATTAAGTGGAGTTAGAGGAAGAACTTAAAGGGGCGCACGAGGAAATGAAGGAGGTGAAACAGAAATTAGAAGAAGTGGAAGAAGGGGTGAGCGAAATTAAGAAGCGACGGAGAGAGGATAAGAAAGAGATAAAAGAGGAGGTAAAAGAATTGGTCCAAAGTCTGTGTTCGGATCGTGATGATGTGCTCATTAACCGGATGAGGGATTCGCAGGTGATGGAGGAGAAGCGAAGAGGAAGAGGACCCGGTGTAAGTGGTGACCAATATGGTCGTGCGTATGATGCGCCAGGGGATTTAAGGAGCTTGGGGGTCGAGATGGACCCGGGTGTTCGTGAGAGGCCGTTGGTGAAGTGTGCGACAGGTCTGGAGTGCGAAAGAGGAGGTGTGCAAGAAAGTCCGACTCTGGGGTGTGTGAGGAAAAAGTGCGTGCCAAGGAGTGAGGGTGCTGGCGAGAGTGAGTCGGTCGTAGCGCGTGTGCGAGGGAGCACAAGGAAGCGCGGTGTGGTAAGTGTTACAGAGGGTGTGACGGGAGAGTGTGCGCAAGAGTGTGCGCGAGAAAGGTGTGTGACGGACGGGTGCATGGGGAAAGAGTGCGCTGTCAAAGGCAAGGAAGAATGCACACCTGTGGTGAGTGTTACAGAGGGTGTAACGGGAGAGTGTGCGCGAGAAAGGTGTGTGACGGACAGGTGCATGAGGAAAGAGTGCGCTGTCAAGAATGGAGGTGAGAGTAGTGAGAGTGACAAGGAGAGTGAGTTGGTTGTGACAGGTGAGCGAGGATGTACACCTGGGATGGAAGGATGCACACCTGGAATGGTAGAGCGTGAGTGGGAATGCACGCTGGAGTTGGTGGTGAGGCACGTGGTTGGGTGTGCGAATGAGAGCACACCTGTGATTGTCACAGAGGAGGTGACAGAGGAGGGGCGCGAAGAGGTGTGTTGGTGAGGTGTGCCACCAACGAATGTGTGCCAAAGTGTTCGGTGGTCAGGTGTGTGACCAAGGCTGTGAGTGGAATGGGTGTACCTGGGTGTGTAAGGAAAGGTACGAGGAGCATGGAAACGGCTGGATGTGTGAGCAAGGAACGGGCTGCGGGGTGTAAGCGTCCAGGTGAAGCATCGACGGTAACCGGTTTAGAGGTTAGAGCGACTTTTAGCCGAATCGGGCCCTCGGTGCGTGCTGGGCCTCGCTTTGAACGGCCGCGTCCGTGCTCCACTAGGCGGAGCGGGCAGCCCGATAGAAAGGGTCGTCATGGCGACCACTTTTTGTTGAGGCATTCCGGCAGGTCGAGATCGGGACATTGGATGGCTCCACGCCGAGATGGTGCGTGGGATCTCGGCCCGGGTAAGCCCCCGTCCCTGCACCGAGTGCCGGACGCATCCAGCCGCTGGCACAGAACAACCCGCATTCATGGCTTGGCTTTACGAAGCCTGGCTTTGGACAGGAATTGGCGCACCGAGAGGCATTAGTGAGTAGACTGGGTGATGAGGTTAGTGTTTTGGCCCCAAAATTAGAGAAAAACAAAATTTGATGATTGGCAAAGGATTGGCAGTAGTGATTGGCAGATGATGGGTAGTGATTGGCAAATTTTTAATTTGTTGAAATTTGATGTGCAAAATTGGTAGTGAGCGATGGGCCCGGTGGGTAAGGGTGGCATCCTTGCCACCCTTCCCATATGAGGGGGCAAATGCGCAATAGTTTATGGGGTGTATGGCAGTGAAAACTAGCCCGGGTGGGTTAGGATATTGATAGGGCCCTAGAAGATGACATTAGGTGACGTTAAGGTTAGTTAGTGACTGATACCTGTAGTGGGGACGCAGGTAGATTAGTGTGGATTATAATGACGAGGGAGCGCAATAGTTTAAAGGGACGACTGGGAAGCGCAAGTTTCAGAGGGGAGTAGTTAGATGAGATGATGCTGTGTGAGAACTGGACAGGTGTGTGGAGCAGTGTATGAGTAGTGAGTGTTGTGGATCAGCGCGAATGCGCTTGGGGAGAGAAGGGTGCAGGTGGCACCAGGTGTGAGAGCACAGGTGTGCAAGTACAGGTGTGTGGAATACATGGAGCAGAGAATGAGTGGTGTGGAGAGAGTTGGAGTAAGTGGTACGGAGTGGTGTGCATGGTGCGAAGGTGTGGATGGGGGAAGAGTGGACCCCTTTCACGAGTACCCGGGGCGGGTAGTGTAAGTGTTAGGTAGAGGGTATAGGTAAATTGTGGTTGGATATTGGCATTTGTGGTGCGGTTGCAGAATGGTACTGTGGATGGGTGCATTAGTGTTGTGGAAATGGCTGGGCGTGTAGCCTGTTAGTGTGTGTAGTTGGTTGGGCACTCCACCACTGTGAGGATGTCGGCCAGGTGAGGCCGCAGGTGGGCTCGGGGAGCCGTTAGTGTCAGTGGGTGCCTGAGGATCCTGAGTGTGGATCGGGCAGCCCAGTGCCAGAGAGGGCACCGAGTGGGGAGAGCGCCAGAGGGCCTTCCCCAGGTAGTTAGGTTAGGGTAAGGAGCAGGTAAGCTCGGAGGCAACTGCAGTGGTGGAGGTGTGCAGGTGGGTAGACCCGCTGGGAGAGGTACACGCCACAGCCCAGAAATTGTGCGAGGGCACCGGGAGAGGAATCGGGGGAGTGAGACCCCAAATTGAAAAGCACCACAGTTGGTCAATGGGAATTGGTTTTTAGAACCCATAGTGTAAGAGGGCCAATGGTTTGGCCGGAGAAAGACCCCGGGTAGTGTAAAGTTGTTAAAGTCATTTAGGAAATAGTTAGGATTGATGAACCTGTCGCACCATACGCAGCCACTTACCTGTGGTGATGATGATGACTCCACACCTGTGTTTTCCTTGTTCTGTGTGCAGGAAAGGAGAATTGCTGTGTGGATTGGTGAGACGCATCACGACGTGGATGAGACATTGGGGTGATTCCATCTCTCCCTCCCTAGGAGGGACTGATGATGAATTGGTGATAGCAAATTATGATGTTGAGTTGGAGATGGCAAATTTTGATGGGAGTTGAAAATGGCAAATTTGATTGGTTAGGAGGGAGAGAAGACGAATTTGGTTTATGGGAGGAACGGGGAAGACAGTAGGGACGTTTGTTGATTTGTAAAGTAGATGTTTATGGGTAGTGTTGTGTTGTGTGGATACAGTAAGGGGTAAGGGAGGGGCCATGTAGGTTACCTGGTGGGGGGGGGGGCGTACGGTAGGAACGTACCTGTCTCACCTGGTTCCCATGTGCCCCCAGTGTGCATTACCTTACATTGCGTGCACTTTTGCGCCCTTACCACCTTACTCACTTGTCTGCTTCTTTTGTCTCCCACCTCCGAGGATCTGGTTTTGGGGCAGAGAGAGAGGAGAGAGAGGTGCTGGATCCGCAGTTGTGGGCCTGCACTTTCGCTGCTTGCTGCCTGGATCGATACACCATATGGACCGCAATGTTGGTGGCCACCCACAATGGACCGCCGTTCTTTTGCGGCCAAGCACCACCCGTGGATGGACCTATGGGTCAACGTGGCACCTATGCCATACAGGTGAACCACTAATAGTTGGCCCCCTGACGGCCACAATAAAGAAATGGACGCGGTTGGCGCCTTTCTTTATTTTGAAAGAAGCCAGAAGGCCAAGTGCACCACACGAAGAGCAAGAGACACCTGCAGGGTTAGGGGTTGTTGAATTTATTTTTATTTTAATGAACAATGGTGACTGCACCGATTGGGGTTTGGGGTGGTGCTTTTGGTGCTTGGAAGGGGTGCTCTGCACATTATTAAAGGCCGTAAGGCCACAGAGCACTCGTGGGTTGGTGTATCGATGCTGGCATGCGTGCTCTCTCTATGCATAACATCTGCATGTGTTCCTCCAAAAACAGGTCCTGGATCGTAGTGTAAATATCAGCGTAGTCTTGTGTAAATAATGCTCCCTACCGGCTGTATGTTTAGTTTGCGAATTCTTTCCGCGATTCGGTTATCCTGTGGGCGTGTTTCTGTGAGGAGAAGGGTGCAACGTCGCAGGGGGACATATTTACTCATTTGTGAATATCCGTAAAACTGTCGCACTCAGGGTAGAGTTAATAGTAGAGGGAACTACATCTGAGTGCCACACTAAAATAGGTAAAAATTTATCGGGTCGGGACGCCCCGAGGGTAGAGAAGGGTGCAATGTTGCGGATATGGCATTTGGCCTCCATATCCGCTTGTAAATATTCCCCTATTTCCCCAATACTCCCCAACTATCCCCAATCCCCCATTCCCTAGTCCCATTGCCTGTAAATAACACTCTGTAGAACCGACCTTCCCCTTCTTCCCCCATTAAATGTCGTGCCCAGGTCCACCGCATCTCACGTAGACAACTTTCGGACCTCTTGCTAGTTATTCTTAGTCTATGTCAGTTAAGGACTCGTTTCCATTAATTCTGACTCTTCGTTGCACCAGAATGTGATTATATGGCACCAGTAGTGAGTTTAGGACCTCCCCATACCTCCTCCCATCTTCCCCATGAAACAACAACAACAACAACTACAACAACAAACAACAACAACAACAATAAAACAACAACAACAACAACTACAACAACAACTACAACAACAGAGGGGGGCGGCGCGGCGCGGGGAGTGTGCGTCCTCACTCCGGCTTGGTTAGCTGCCATTACCCATGCGCTCCACGGGGTTACCACGAAGGGGCTGGCTGTCAGCTCCTCGTCAGGGGCGGAGCCGGTAACCCCCCCGCACCCAATAAGAAGGGCGGACCGATTCCAGCTGGGGCGGAGCTAACTAGCCGAGGGCGTGTCACTCCCCGCCGGATATACGCAGCGACTTACCGGACGTGACGTCAGATGCGCCCCCAGCTTGAGAAGACAAGTCGCGACCTCCGAGCGCTGAGCGACCTCCCCGCATCATTGGACCGGACCGGGTCGATTTTGCCCCTGAGCCAAGGTGCACCTTGAGCCATTGAAGACCTGCCCCTCCTTGCCATCAATCCCCGTGTGAGTCAGTTTTGTCCCGTTTATCTGTGGTCTGTCGGGAATAAGATAAGTATGTCTAAGTGCCTATCTTTCTATGCTGTCCCTCTCATTCCTGTAATCTAACCTTCCGCCATATTATAACCTCCTCCGGAGGTCTTGAGAACCGTATCCCTGGTGTCGTGTCATTTTAATCCCAGCCGTTGTGTCCTTTTCCTTCATTGATCTAGCGTAGCGCGACTCGGCCAAGGTTCGAGTATAATCGGGTAACTTGTGCGGACACGGCGGCCATTCCGCTCGGCCCACCATAACATCAAAGTCGTGTCTGTAACAATATATATTGCTGCCCGATAAACGGGCTTTTCAGAGTACCCGAGTTGTTTGGTGACAATAAAGAAACTCGGACGAATTCCAGCTTTTTGTTGCGTCCATTCTTCCGATTACGTGGGAGCACAGCTCCTACAACGTCATAATTCGATAAGTACAACACTTATCCGATCATTATGATTTTTTTTGGTTCTCAGCAACTGTTGGTCTGATGGACACGAAATTGTCACCATAGGAGCGCCTCCTCCTGAGGAATATTTTTATGATAATCATGACAACATAGGTCATGTGGTACAGGCGCCATCTTAGAAAAAACGAAAAATGTTGCACCTCTATCTCCAAAACCACTCCATGGAAAAAAAATGAACCGAACTCCATATGGGGAATAAATGTTGATAACGATGACGTCATTGGTGCCATAATTATGATGTCATAATTCGACAGGGACAATGCTTAGTCTGATCAGTTTGAAATTTTTTGAGCATGAACTATGCAACAATTATATTATAAATTTATGATGTAATCGCTCACGTGGTCTGGCGGCCATATTGGATCAAAGAAAAAAATAAATTCAAAAACAGAAGAGTTGGCTCGCACGAATTTTACTGTGCAGGTATTCTATGAATACAATCTAGTTTTTAAGTGATTCTTCACCATCGAGAGATAGGACAAAAACGATATACAGTATAGCACGATATCTCAAAAAGTTATGGATGTATTATGACAAAACTAGGTGGATGAGTTGGTGGCAAGAACAAGCAATTAGGTTTTGGTTCAGGTCCGAATACAGATCCGGCCTATCAGTGGGATACAAAACGTAAACTGTTCAACCTGACAGAGGTATGACCTTTACTGAGACAGTGACTGAACTCAAGACCCTTAGATCTTAAGCCAATAAGCATAACTGTTAAGCAAACACCAGGCTTATTTTCCTGTATGAAGAACATAAAATAAAGTTTATTTTCTGGAGTTATTAAGATCATGTAACTTACCTTTAATGATAATGATGATAAACTTGCGATATTGGTAATGGCGACAATAAAGACGAGTTGATGGAAATGATGATTTAAGGGGTTGTTCTGCAAATGAACCATGTTAATTAATTAGGTGAATAAATCCACAAACCTAGCCCTCAATAAATTCATCCTGTTCGAGTAAATCCACGAAGGTGAAATCTACGAACGGCAAGGCCCTCCTGTACTTCAATTTTAATAAAATAATGATTTTAAAGATCCTTTTAAAAATCTGGAAGTTATACACTACATACACTCACACACTGCAATAAGACTGAGTCGCAATTTAGGAGATGGAGGCTTTATTGATCACCATAGAATGCAGCATCAATCAGTATCGTACACAGCCATATTGGCAACCTCTTCACTCGATATGCACACTACCACATGCCACACCCTTTCATGCTATATATCAATATATCGCATGGTTTTGGAAGTATCATGAAGGTGATTTGTGTTGTACGATCTTTAAGTAAATAATTCATTTTAAATAAAGATTTAAAGAGGTTTGAAGTCGTATCCAAACCATCCAAACCTGCGCGTCCACTCACTCCTGTCTCCTAGCTTCATCGAGAGCGCAGCGAGCAGGCAGCACCCGTCCACTCGTCGTTCTTGCTTGGGAAACCGCAGTTGTTCCTCCTCACGATCACGATGAAGATGTCGGAACACGACCGTTCGTGATGAATCTTCCTTGAGCAACAGCAATAGCGACCGTACGCTATGGGATCCAGAACGAGAAGAACAAAATGTCAGCACACAACCGTTCACCACCAGATCCAGAACCCGAGAGAGAAAATGTCCGCCGCTCCAATTATTTTGTACTTGAGGCTCTGACGTCATCCCCCGACGTCTCGTGACTGCTGCTATCAGCGAGTCCCATCTTACCAGTCCTTGTGCCAATCAAATCCCGGACCAATCACTGCTCTTCTTGACGTGACTCCACGGCCATGCCTGATTGAAGTGGTGATGTAGCGGTAGTGTTTGATGCCTGGTTTGGGTCATTCCATGTCAAATCATCAAAGAATCTGCCGTCATCTCTCAGATTTTTGTAAAACTTTGGGAACCAATTGGGACCCATGAAAAACAGCTAGAACTCAAATATTTTTGCTAACAGCCTCTTAATTAGTGAGATACAGATTAACGAACTTTGGACTAATTAGCGCGACGTCGCGAATTCAAATGGCCATATCTCTAAAAGTATAACACCTAGAGAGCTGGTTTTGGTGTCATTGTAAAGGTATTTTCATGCCCTATAAATTTGTCTGGGCAACATTTTCCTACCTCCAATCACAAAAAAGTTATCACAAAATATAAACGTCAATCGTGAATCCAAAAAAAATGTATCCTTCAAATTTCCTCAAATTCATCCCAGATGTACCTTATGATGTCAAGAAGCTTCCACATAAGTTTTGTGATGGGCACTCTAATAGTTTCTGAGATATGAGCAATAATGTACATGTACGTATGGCATATAGGTTCGAAAATCAGCATTTGTAATGTATTATACAATCATTCTAACCTAGCCATGACAGGGAACACAGGGAACAACCATCAATTGCTTTGAAGTATCATATACTTTCATTTTCAACTGGGCCTGAGGGGAATTCTCATCTGGGGAATTCCAACTGGGATTTCCCATGTGGGTAAGTCGAGGTGATGCAACTTTCACAGTCTAAGATCCCCAGGGAAAGTCCAAGTTGGCTTAGTGTAATGCTTAGGCCTGCCACCAACAGAAATTGGCAGTTCACTTCTGAAGGAGCTGCAGAAAAATGACGACTGCCAAGGAAAAGTTCATCTTGAAGCAGAAATCCTGCTGCAATCCCTTTGGAGCTCATGAAAAACCAAAGTCGTCTGGCTTGAGAGCTGTTAGCCAAAAAGCCATAGCCGCTCATCCAAGCCTCAAACTGCAAAGTGCACAGAAAATCTGTACCCAGTGTCGTAAGAAACTGGCAAAAAGACAACCAGGTGTGGTAGAGACTCAGAGTGAAATACCATTACCAGTGACCAGCAGCGCTATTAGCAGTAGTGAGGACAATGATGGTGGAGGTGAATCACCAATACCAGGCAGTTCAGGGGAGTTTGAATTTCATTCTCCTGAAATGGAACTGAATACACTGAATGAGTCTTTGGGATTGATTGGAGAATCACCTATTCCTAAAAAGAGACTTGCTGCAGATAAATATGTGAAATCCAAAACCAAGAAAATCGGTGACACTGGTTAGTGAACCTAAGTCAGGTTAGTGAACACTGTGTACTTGAACTCACTTATTGATTGTATAATACATTACAAATGCTGATTTTCGAACCTATATGCCATACGTACATGTACATTATTGCTCATATCTCAGAAACTATTGGAGTGCCCATCACAAAATTTATGTGGAAGCTTCTTGACTTCATAAGGTACCTCTGGGATGAATTTGAGGAAATTTGAAGGATACATTTTTTGGGGATTCACAATTGAAGTTTATATTTTGTGATAACTTTTTTGTGGTTGGAGGTAGGAAAATGTTGCCCAGACAAATTCATAGGGCATGAAAATACCTTTAAAATGACACCAAAACCAGCTCTCTAGGTGTTATACTTTTAGAGATATGGCCATTTGAATTCGCGACGTCGCGCTAATTAGTCCAAAGTTCGTTAGTCTGTATCTCACTAATTAAGAGGCTGTTAGCAAAAATATTTGAGTTCTTGCCGTTTTTCATGGGTCCCAATTGGTTCCCAAAGTTTTACAAAAATCTGAGAGATGACGGCAGATTCTTTGATGATTTGACATGGAATGGCTGGTTTCCGGTTGGTTTTTATTTAGCGTTATTAATTATGGTGTCGATTGCTTGGCTTGGCTATGGTGCGTAGTGCGGTGTCATAAGCAACACAGGAAAGGATTACAGAGGCAATTACATAAAGGGGATTAATTTACCCATAATCCCTCGCTAATTAACAAACCCCACCCCTCTCATGGGGACGAAGATAAAAGCTGACCCGACATCCAGTCTACACTAATTTCCTATTTATGATACGTCAAGGTTTCTTCTTCTTCACCATGGTCGGAGCACACTAATCTATACACGCTACCTGACTCTAAGGTAATCATTGTCCACCCCCTATAAGCGTAAATATATATACTTGTACCAAGTTTGGTCAAAATCCCATCACTGGTTCACAAGGTAGCGTAGTAACAGAATTTTTACCAAACAAGACCTCTAACCTTTGACCCCACAATCTAATGTCTTTATCTTTACATTGTGGCGGACACGATGGCTCACTGGCGCGGTGACATCATTCCGCGCACCAAGAGGGTGTCGGCCACGCCCGAGGGGTAGGCGTGGCCTCGGGATATACACGGGGCCTGCAGCCCCGAGCACTTCAGTGCTATAGTTGAGCTTTGGAATAAAGACTCTTTTTGGTTACCCGCGTTGTTGCTTATCTTCTTGGCAAACAAGTCATGCGCATAGCACTGCACTTCACTGGTGACCTCGACGGACGTTCAGCCGCCGCTGACCAACAGAACGCGCCATGATGTCAAACAACGCGGTCGCGGTGAAGCTCCCTGAGTTTTGGGAAGCTCAGGCCGAGGTATGGTTCGTGCAGGCGAGGCACAGTTCCAACTTCGAGGCGTAACGGCGGATGAGACGCGTTATTACCACGTCATCGCCGCCATCGGGCCCGGCACAGCCGCCCGAGTCGTGTCCGTACTGCGGAACCCACCGGCCGACCACAGGTATGAGGCTCTCAAGCGTCTCCTCATTGCCACGTTCAGCCTCACGGAGTGCGAACGGGCCGACCGCCTCCTGGACCTTCCCGAACTCGGCGACACACGACCATCGGTCCGGATGGACTATATGCTGTCACTGCTGGGTGACAAAGCCCCGGATTTTTTATTCCGGGCGCTCTTTCTACGCCGGCTACCGGCACAGGTACGCCTCGCGTTGGCCGGTTCCAAAATAAAGGAACCCCGCGCTCTGGCCGTCGAGGCCGACAAGTTTTTCGCGGCTTGTGACACGCGGGCGAGAGTCGGTGCGGCCGTCGCGGATCCCGAGGCTGATGCTGCTGCACACCTCGTGGATCCCGAGGCTGATGCCGATGCACACCTCGTGGCTGCCGCCACGCCCCGCCCACCACCACCGCGAAAGCCGCGGCCTCCGCCGCAAACCTGGTGCCGTTTCCACGCCAGGTTTGGCCACAAGGCTAGGAATTGTTGCCCGCCGTGCTCGTTTGGCGAGTCGGGAAACGCCCGGGCCGGCGCTCGGTAGCGGCTTTGAGCATCGGCCTTTCCGGCACCCTCCTTTTTGTCATGGACACCTTGTCCGGGCGTCGCTTCCTCTGCGACACAGGCGCACAGGTGAGCGTTATCCCCGCCTCCACGTCCGACAAGCGAACCGCGGGCCGGGGCCCCGCATTGCTTGCAGCCAACGATACACCCATACGCACATTCAGGAAGCGCTGCCTCTCCCTGTGGTTCGGAGGGCAACGCTTTCAATGGACGTTCGTAACCGCCAGCGTGCCCAAGGCATTGCTCGGTGCGGACTTCCTATGTGCAAATGGGTTGTTGGTGGACATGAAGCACAGAAGGCTCGTCCAGGCAGAAACGTTCAGCTCGCTTGCTTGCGCGCTGAGCAGTTCGTTGGGCAGCTCCCTGAGCGGCTCACCGAGTGGCTCACCAAGCGGCTTGCTGAGCGGTTCGGTCCCGGCGAGGTTGGTCTGTACACTTCCGGCAGCGGACGAGTTCACCTGCCTCCTCGCCAGCTTCCCGGCCCTCACGCGGCCCACCTTCTCGGCGGTGGCCATCAAGCACAGGGTGGAACATCACATCCCCACCGTCGGGCCACCGGTCTACGCCCGGGCACGCCGCCTCGAGCCGACGAAGCTCGCGGTGGCGAAGACGGAGTTCGCAACGCTGGAGCGGCTGGGCATCGTACGGCGCTCCAAGAGCGCTTGGGCGTCGCCACTGCACATCGTGCCGAAGCCCGGCGGCGGATGGCGGCCGTGCGGAGACTACCGCCGCCTCAACGATGCCACCACCCCCGACCGCTACCCGGTCCCTCACATTCAGGACTTTTCCGCCCGGTTGGCGAAAATGTCCTTCTTTTCTAAGGTGGACCTCATCCGCGGATACCACCAGGTCCCCGTCAGGCCGGAGGACATACCGAAGACGGCCGTCATTACACCATTCGGCCTCCTCGAGTTTCTTCGGATGCCCTTCAGGTTGAAGAATGCGGCTCAGGTGTTCCAACGGTTGATGGACAGCGTCTTGCGCGACTTGGATTGCGTTTACGTCTACCTGGACGACATCCTCGTCGCAAGCGCGTCCCGCGAAGAGCACTTCCGCCACCTCCGCACGCTCTTCGAACGCCTGGGCCAGCATGGCCTGATCGTAAACCCCGCCAAGTGCAGGTTCGGCATCGCCGAAATCGACTTTTTGGGGCACCGTGTCACCAGGCACGGGGCCACCCCCTTACCGGCAAAGGTGGAGGCGGTCAAGGGGTTTCCGCACCCCCGCACGATCAGGGGGCTCCAGGAGTTCCTGGGCATGGTGAACGTTTACCACCGTTTCCTGCCCCGCATCGCCCAGCTCCTGCGCCCCCTGCACGAGGCCCGCCGGGGGAAGCCGGGCAAAGGTGACGTTGTTTGGACCGAGCAGATGGACGTAGCGTTCGCGGGCGCGAAGCTCGCCTTGGCTAACGCCACCATGCTCGCGCACCCGGCCCTTGATGCACCGGTCGCCCTCACCACCGACACGTCAGACTACGCGGTGGGCACGGTGCACGACCAATGGGTGCGTGGCGCTTGGCAACCGCTGGCGTTTTTCAGCCGACAGCTTCACCTGCACGAACGCCGGTACAGCACCTTCGACCGCGAGTTGCTCGGGCTCCACCTGGCGGTCCGGCACTTCCGCCATCTGCTCGAGGGCCGTTCGTTCACGGCCTTCGTCGACCACAAGCCCCTGGTCTTCGCGATGGCCAAGGTCACTGAGCCATGGTCGGCCCGGCAGCAGCGTCACCTCTCGGCCGTATCTGAGTACACGACGGACATCCGGCATGTCGCGGGAAAGGACAACCCAGTGGCGGATTGCCTTTCCCGGTCCGTCGCCCACGCGGTCCACCTCGGGATCGACTATGCCCGGATGGCGGCGGACCAGACCGCCGACCCCGACGTCCAGGCCTTGCGGACCGCCGTCACGGGCCTCCGCGTCACCGAGGTGCCATTCGACGGCGCGGGCACGGCCCTCTTGTGCGATGTCTCCCTCGGGCGGCCTCGCCCCATCGTGCCCGCGGGCTGGCAGCGCCGGGTTTTTGACGCCATCCATGGCCTGTCCCACCCGGGCACAAAGGCCTCCCAGAGGCTGGTCACCGAAAAGTTCGTCTGGCATGGCCTCCGGAAGGCCATCCGCGATTGGACCAGGACGTGCCTCGTGTGCCAGCGCGCGAAGGTGCACCGCCACACCCAGGCCCCGTTGGCCCCGTTCATGGTGCCTGAACGTCGGTTCGACCACGACCACGTTCACGTGGACTTGGTGGGACCTCTGCCCCCCTCGCGGGGTTTCACCCACGTCCTCACCATGGTGGACCGCACCACCCGGTGGCCGGAGGTCGTGCCTTTGGCGGCAACGACGGCGGCGGACGTCGCGCAGGCGTTCATCGCCACCTGGGTTGCCCGTTTCGGCGCCCCCTCGGACATCTCGTCCGACCACGGCCCCCAGTTCACCTCGGAGCTCTGGGGGGCGGTCGCGCGGGGGCTCGGCGTCCAGCTGCACCGCACCACGGCCTACCACCCCCAGGCCAGCGGCCTGTGCGAGCGCTTCCACCGCTCCTTGAAGGCCACGCTCCGGGCCACCCTCCGCGACGGCGGCTGGGTCGACAGGCTCCCCTGGGTCCTGCTGGGCCTCCGGACGGCGCCCAAGGACGACCTGCGCACATCCGCGGTGGAGTTGGTCTTCGGACAACCGCTGTGGGTGCCGGGCGAGTTCCTCCCCGACTCCACGGTACCATGGTCCACGGCGCAGCAGTGCTCCGCATTGCAGGAGACCGCCCGGAGGTTCGCCCCGGTGCCGACGGCGCACCATGGGTGCCCGCCAACGCACGTCGCCCCGGAGCTTCGCACGGCGGAGTACGTGTTCGTCCGCCACGACGCCCACCGGACACCGCTGCGGCCCCCGTATGACGGGCCCTTCCGCGTGCTGGAGACCGGGGCGAAACACTTCACCCTCGACATCGGCGGTACTCCTGACCGTGTTTCCGTGGACCGCCTCAAGCCGGCCCACCTCGACGTGGACCACCCCCCGCCAGTGGCTCGGCCCCCGCGTCGGGGCCGCCCCCCGGCGGGCAGACCTCTGGCACGCCCAGCCCCGCCGGCACGCCCCCTCCGGTCCTGCACCCATCCCAGGTGCCGCCGGGGGCATCCCAGATGACATCCCGGCAGCCCAGACGCCGCCAGCAGCCAGAGGGCGCTTCGGCCGGGTCATCCGTTTGCCCCGCAAACTGACCCTTCAGGTGCGCGGCAATTCTGGGGGGGCGCGTGTGGCGGACACGATGGCTCGCTGGCGCGGTGACATCATTCCACGCACCACGAGGGTGTCGGCCACGCCCTAGGGGTAGGCGTGGCCTCGGGATATACACGGGGCGCGCAGCCCCGAGCACTTCAGTGCTATAGTTGAGCTTTGGAATAAAGACTCTTTTTGGTTACCCGTGTTGTTGCTTATCTTCTTGGCAAACAAGTCGTGCGCATAGCACCCACTTCAACATCATGAAAAACATGATTGTACTGAGGTCTACTTAGTTCCCTTCAGCCGTTCCTAAGTTTTCGCGGTAACGAAAGCCTATTAGAGACTCTGACCTTTGACCTCTTGACCCCAAAATCTAATCAGTTCATATTTACATCATAATACATACTCGACCTAATTTTGATTTAAATCCCTTCAGCCGTTATCATGTTTCCACGGTAATGAAAACCTATCACGGACGCACAGACGGAGTGATGCACGGACAGACGGACAGCCGTACGGACAACCCGAAAACATCATGCGTCTGGCGACTTTGTCAGCGGATGAATTAAAAGGGGAAAAAGCTAACGAATCAACACTTTGGAAACAAAGGCAATTTCACAATTTTTACAAGGGGTGACAAGACATTGTGGCCACCCTGTAGATAGGAGGGTTTGCCAAAGGGTCCTTTCGGAGAGAGATGGTTATCAGTTGTCCTGGTGATAATCACACGTTAACATCAGTCAACGGTTAAAGACAACACATTAAGGGAAAGCTCAGGTGGTGCTCATTTGCATTTCTAAACAGACTATTTAACCATTGTGCAATTTGCATGTGATCAACTTTGATTTGATGCACTTTGTAAACAAAGGAAACAGATTTGAAAACTAAAACAAACACTTTACCTCTACGTTTTATGATGAAAGTGAGATGTGGTCGTGGTAATGGTGGTTTGTGTTTGTGGTGAAGGTGGGGTCGTGACGGTGGAGGAGGGAGGGGACGTTGGTTGAGGTGTTTGATGTGCGCCACCTGTGCAGGGTGTGGTCTCCACGGTTTGCACCTGTTCAACACATCCGGAGCTGTCTATTAATACGTACGCAAAACATGGCTGATATTTTGCCCCAGTCCAGCACCAACATTGGCGAGTACACGTGATGGGAGAATTTCTTTGCTTTAACGACGTAAAACTTCATACGTAAAAGAAAAATTTGAATACCTCGGCCTTGGTAGATTTGGGAGACTTGAGCGCGAACTCCTCACTCTCCCCACAGAGTCACAGGCAGAGATCACGATCAGCAAATGGCAGGCAAACGCCTAAACGAAGGAGGAGGTGAGGAACCTAAAGGATGATTCTAGAGGTTTCTAAAGGATGATTCTAAAGGGTAATTCTAAAGGGTTCTTAAGTGTAATTCTAAGGGATTTTAAAGGGTAATTATAAAGGTTTCTAAAGGGTTCTAAAGGGTAACTTTATAGGGTTCTAAAGGGTAACTCTAAAGGGTTTCGTCGTGTCTCGGCTTTGCCTATTTCATATTTAAAATGTCTAAGTGAACCACTTCCTTCGGACACGGGAATGATTTTTTAATATCACAATGGTCCACCATTGGTGTTGGCTTGGTGTTGGCTTCGCGGTTAGGGTGCCGGCTTGGAGATACCTAGGATCCTGGGTTCGAATCCCGGTCGATCGCTGAATTAACGCCAGGGGGGTTGACTCAGCCTGTCATCCTTCCGAGGTCGGCAAATTGAGTACCAGCTTGCTGGGATGAATGATCCCGGTGTGTACCACGGTTTAGAATAGGTACACCGCATCCCTGTGCCTCGTAAGAGGTGACCAAGGGTTGGCGTCAGGAAGGGCATCCGGCCATAAAAACATTGCCTCAAACAGGGAACCATGATTGTCATGGGGCCCGCAAGGCTAACTCCCGCTCGAGCGGGGAAAAATGGCCTCAAAACGCTCATTCATTTATTCATTCAATGGTCCACCAGAGGGCGCTGTAGGGCGTTTTACCATAAAGATCAACGCGAGTCATTTATAAACGGATTGGTAACAAGTACAAATCGCTGATGTGTGACTTTTGGGGGACTCGCAGGCGTGATTAGGGGGGGACGATGGGGTGTATTGGGGGGACGATGGGGTGTATTGGGGGGGGACGATGGGGTGTATTGGGGGGGGACGATGGGGTGTATTGGGGGGGGACGATGGGGTGTATTGGGGGGGGACGATGGGGTGTATTGGGGGGGGACGATGGGGTGTATTGGGGGGGGGGGACGATGGGGTGTATTGGGGGGGGGGGACGATGGGGTGTATTGGGGGGGGGGGACGATGGGGTGTATTGGGGGGGGGTGTATTGGGGGGGGACGATGGGGTGTATTGGGGGGGGACGATGGGGTGTATTGGGGGGGGACGATGGGGTGTATTGGGGGGGGGACGATGGGGTGTATTGGGGGGGGGACGATGGGGTGTATTGGGGGGGGACGATGGGGTGTATTTGGGGGGGACGATGGGGTGTATTTGGGGGGGACGATGGGGTGTATTGGGGGGGGACGATGGGGTGTATTGGGGGGGGACGATGGGGTGTATTGGGGGGGGACGATGGGGTGTATTGGGGGGGGACGATGGGGTGTATTGGGGGGGGACGATGGGGTGTATTGGGGGGGGACGATGGGGTGTATTGGGGGGGGACGATGGGGTGTATTGGGGGGGGGACGATGGGGTGTATTGGGGGGGACGATGGGGTGTATTTGGGGGGGACTATGGGGTGTATTGGGGGGGGACGATGGGGTGTATTGGGGGGGGGGACTATGGGGTGTATTGGGGGGGGGGACTATGGGGTGTATTGGGGGGGACGATGGGGTGTATTGGGGGGGGGGACGATGGGGTGTATTGGGGGGGGACGATGGGGGTGTATTGGGCGGGGGACGATGGGGTGTATTGGGGGGGGGGACGATGGGGTGTATTGGGGGGGGGACGATGGGGTGTATTGGGGGGGGGACGATGGGGTGTATTGGGGGGGGGACGATGGGGTGTATTGGGGGGGACGATGGGGTGTATTGGGGGGGACGATGGGGTGTATTGGGGGGGGACGATGGGGTGTATTGGGGGGGACGATGGGGTGTATTGGGGGGACGGGGGACGCTGGGGTGTATTGGGGGGGGGGACGATGGGGTGTATTGGGGGGGGGGGGGACGATGGGGTGTATTGGGGGGGGGGACGATGGGGTGTATTGGGGGGGGGGACGATGGGGGTGTATTGGGGGGGGGGGACGATGGGGTGTATTGGGGGGGGGGACGATGGGGTGTATTGGGGGGGGGACGATGGGGTGTATTGGGGGGGGACGATGGGGTGTATTGGGGGGGGGGACGATGGGGTGTATTGGGGGGGGACGATGGGGTGTATTGGGGGGGGGACGATGGGGTGTATGGGGGGGGGGGGGACGATGGGGTGTATTGGGGGGGGGGACGATGGGGTGTATTGGGGGGGGGACGATGGGGTGTATTGGGGGGGGGAGGACGATGGGGTGTATTGGGGGGGGGACGATGGGGTGTATTGGGGGGGGACGATGTGGTGTATTGGGGGGGGGACGATGTGGTGTATTGGGGGGGGACGATGTGGTGTATTGGGGGGGGGACGATGGGGTGTATTGGGGGGGGACGATGGGGTGTATTGGGGGGGGACGATGGGGTGTATTGGGGGGGGACGATGGGGTGTATTGGGGGGGGACGATGGGGTGTATTGGGGGGGACGATGGGGTGTATTGGGGGGGACGAAGGGGTGTATTGTGGGGGACGAAGGGGGTGTATTGTGGGGGGACGATGGGGTGTATTGGGGGGGACGATGGGGGGTGTATTGGGGGGACGATGGGGTGTATTGGGGGACGATGGGGTGTATTGGGGGGGGACGATGGGGTGTATTGGGGGGGACGATGGGGTGTATTGGGGGGGACGATGGGGTGTATTGGGGGGACGATGGGGTGTATTGGGGGACGATGGGGTATGTTGGGGGACGCTGGGGTGTATTGGGGGGAAGCTGGGGTGTATTGGGGGACGATGGGGGTATTTGGGGACGATGGGGGTATTTGGGGGACGATGGGGGTATTGGGGGGACGATGGGGTGTATTGGGGACGATGGGGTGTATTGGGGACGATGGGGTGTATTGGGGACGATGGGGTGTATTGGGGGGACGATGGGGTGTATTGGGGGAACGATGGGGTGTATTGGGGGACGTTGGGGGTATTGGGGGGTCATGGGGGACATTGGGGGATGATGCTGGGTATTGGGGGGATGATGGTGGGTATTGGGGGGATGATGGTGGGTATTGGGGGGACGATGGGGGTATTGGGGGGGACGATGGGGGTATTGGGGGGGTGATGGGGGTATTGGGGGTGATGGGTGTATTGGGGGGGTGATGGGGGTATTGGGGGGGTATTGGGCGGCGATGGGGTGTTGGGGGGACGATGGGGGTATTGGGGGGACGATGGAGGTGTTGGGGGGACTATGGGGGTATTGGGGGGCGATCGGGGTATTGCGGGACAATGGGGGGACGCTGTTGAGTAAAGGTCTACCGTGTGTGCGGTCTCCAATCCAAGGGTCATTACATCTCGGCTTTTGTTGCGTTCCTTCCTCGTCTCCTCCACGTAAATCAACCAAATGGTAAGAAGGATTACCTGGAATGCTGTTTTTTACACTTGGGATTAATACAAAAATCAATTGACTTGGTAAAAGGCTTGTAAGGCAATCATTTAGATACATTCGTCCCATTGAAGCGATACTTGAGAAGTCTCTTATGGAGATTGCCTGCATGAGTTCACACGTCAATTTGCACAGTCGATGCTATCAGACATCGAGGTACAAGTTTCGTAATGAAAAGTGTTTCACGTTGTCAAACTAATGAGCGGTTTCATTTGTCACAGCGCTGGGTGAAAGAGCCAATGGCCGCGCTCGGACTCAGATAACGAAGGGCACGTCCATAACCCCCCCGGTATCGATTTGTCCTTCACATTAAAAATGCTTTAAAAATGACATTGAGCGATTAAATGATCGAGACAATAATGCATTTGTGACAAGCAGTTGGTTGACGGTGCAGCGGATCCGGCGCTTCTCTCTCACGGCGTCATTGTTCTCTGATAAAGGAGCAATTATTTGCAACGATGTTAGTCTGTCAATGCAATTAATCTTTCCAAAGGTCATTTATCTCTCCCATTTATCTCTCCCATTTATCTCTAACCCACTCCTCTATCCCTCTCCCTCTCCTATATTCCTCTTTCTCTATCCCTCTCCCTCTCCGCTTTCCTTTTTTTTGCCTCGCCTCAATTCCTCTCTTTTCCTCTATCTCTCTCCCTCTCTTTGCCTCAATCTCTCTTTCTCTCCTCTATCTCTCTCCCTCTCTTTTCTTCTATCTCCGTTCCTCTCTTTGCCTCAATCTCTCTTTCTCTCCTCTATCTCTCTCCCTCTCTTTTCTTCTATCTCCGTTCTTCTCTTTGCCTCAATCTCTCTTTCTCTCCTCTATCTCTCTCCCTCTCTTTTCCTCTCTCCCTCTCTTTGCCTCTATCTCCGTTCCTCTCCTTTCCTCAATCTCTCTTTCTCTCCTCTATCTCTCTTTCTCTCCTCTATCTATGTCCCTCTCTTTTCCTCTCTCCCTCTCTTTTCCTCTATCTCCGTTCCTCGCTTTGCCTCTATCTCCGTTCCTCTCCTTTCCTCAATCTCTCTTTCTCTCCTCTATCTATGTCCCTCTCTTTTCCTCTATCTATGTTCCTCTCTTTTCCTCTATCCCTCTCCCTCTCCGCTATCCCTCTCCTCTATCTCTGTTCCTCTCTTTGCCTCTATCTCTCTCCCTCTCTTTTCCTCTATCTCTGTTCCTCTCCTTTCCTCAATCTCTCTTTCTCTCCTCTATCTATGTCCCTCTCTTTGCCTCTATCTCCGTTCCTCTCCTTTCCTCAATCTCTCTTTCTCTCCTCTATCTCTCTCCCTCTCTTTTCCTCTCTCCCTCTCTTTTCCTCTCTCCCTCTCTTTTCCTCTATCTCCGTTCCTCTCTTTGCCTCAATCTCTCTCCCTCTCTTTTCCTCTATCTCTGTTCCTCTCCTTTCCTCAATCTCTCTTTCTCTCCTCTATCTATGTCCCTCTCTTTGCCTCTATCTCCGTTCCTCTCCTTTCCTCAATCTCTCTTTCTCTCCTCTATCTCTCTCCCTCTCTTTTCCTCTCTCCCTCTCTTTTCCTCTCTCCCTCTCTTTTCCTCTATCTATGTCCCTCTCTTTGCCTCTATCTCCGTTCCTCTCCTTTCCTCAATCTCTCTTTCTCTCCTCTATCTATGTCCCTCTCTTTTCCTCTCTCCCTCTCTTTTCCTCTATCTCCGTTCCTCGCTTTGCCTCTATCTAGCAGATTTCCTCTATCTCTCTCCTCTATCTCCGTTCCTCGCTTTGCCTCTATCTCCGTTCCTCTCCTTTCCTCAATCTCTCTTTCTCGCCTCTATCTATGTCCCTCTCTTTTCCTCTATCTATGTCCCTCTCTTTTCCTCTATCCCTCTCCCTCTCCGCTATCCCTCTCCTCTATCTCTGTTCCTCTCTTTGCCTCTATCTCTCTCCCTCTCTTTTCCTCTATCTCTGTTCCTCTCCTTTCCTCAATCTCTCTTTCTCTCCTCGATCTATGTCCCTCTCTTTTCCTCTCTCCCTCTCTTTTCCTCTATCTCCGTTCCTCGCTTTGCCTCTATCTATGTCCCTCTCTTTTCCTCTATCTATGTCCCTCTCTTTTCCTCTATCCCTCTCCCTCTCCGCTATCCCTCTCCTCTATCTCTGTTCCTCTCTTTGCCTCTATCTCTCTCCCTCTCTTTTCCTCTATCTCTGTTCCTCTCCTTTCCTCAATCTCTCTTTCTCTCTTCGATCTATGTCCCTCTCTTTTCCTCTATCTGTGTCCCTCTCTTTTCCTCTATCTCTGTCCCTCTCTTTTCCTCTATCCCTCTCCCTCTCCGCTATCCCTCTCCTCTATCCCTTTCCCTCACCTCAATTCCTCTCTTTGCCTCGATCTCTCTCCCTCTCTTTGCCTCTTTCTCTCTCCCTCTCTTTTCCTCTATCTCTGTCCCTCTATTTTCCTCTATCTCTCTCCCTCTCCTTTCCTCTATCTCTCTTTCTTTCCTCTATCTCTCTTTCTTTCCTCGATCTCTCTTCCTCTCTTTTCCTCTGTCTCTCTCCCTCTCTTTTCCTCTATCTCTGTCCCTCTATTTTCCTCTATATCTCTCCCTCTCCTTTCCTCTATCTCTCTTTCTTTCCTCTATCTCTCTCCCTCTCTTTTCCTCTATCTCTCTCCTTCTCCTTTCCTCTATCTCTCTTCCTCTCTTTTCCTCTGTCTCTCTCACTCTCTTTTCCTCTATCTCTGTCCCTCTCTTTTCCTCTATCTCTCTCCCTCTCCTTTCCTCTATCTCTCTTTCTCTCCTCTATCTCTGTCCCTCTCTTTTCCTCTATCTCTCTCCCTCTCCTTTCCTCTATCTCTCTCCCTCTCCTTTCCTCTATCTCTCTCCCTCTCCTTTCCTCTATCTCTCTCCCTCTCCTTTCCTCTATCTCTCTCCCTCTCCTTTCCTCTATCTCTCTCCCTCTCCTTTCCTATATCTCTCTCCCTCTCCTTTCCTCTATCTCTCTCCCTCTCCTTTCCTCTATCTCTCTCCCTCTCCTTTCCTCTATCTCTGTCCCTCTCCTTTCTTCTATCTCTCTCCCTCTCCTTTCCTATATCTCTCTCCCTCGCCTTTCCTCTATCTCTCTCCCTCTCCTTTCCTCTATCTCTCTCCCTCTCCTTTCCTATATCTCTCTCCCTCTCCTTTCCTCTATCTCTCTCCCTTTCCTTTCCTCTATCTTTCTCCCTCTCCTTTCCTCTATCTCTCTCCCTCTTCATTCCTTTATCTCTCCCTCACCTCTTTCTCTCTCCCTCGCCTTTCTCTATCTGTCTCCCTCTCCTCTCCTCTGTCTCTCTTCTTCTCCTCTTTCTCTTTCTCCCTCTCCTTTATTGCTCTGCCTATCAGCCCAGACTTGAATCTCATTGAGAATCTGTGGAAAGACTTGAAGATTGCTGTTCACCGACGCTCCCCATCCAACTTGACAGAGCTTGAGCAGATCTGTAAGGAAGAAAGGGGGAAACTCCCCAAATCTAGATGTGCAAAGCTGATACAGAAATAGCCAAGAAGACTTGAAGCTGTAATCGTTGCCAAAGACACTTCACAAAGTATTGTCTCAGGGGGTTGAATACTTATGTAAACTAGATATTTCTGTATTTTCTTTTAATTATTTTGTAAAAATTTAAATAAAAGGATTCCACTTTGACATTATTATGGGGAATTATGTGTAGATCAGTGACAAAAATCTCAGTTTAATCAATTCTAAATTCAGCCTGTAACACAACAAAATATCAAAAAGTCATTGGGTGTGAATACTTTCTGAAGGCACTGTACACGTGTACGTATACATATGCATGCACATTAAAGGATAGTCCGTTACGTGTGTCTACGCGGGTTCCTGAATGTCTAAAGCAGATGCATGGCTTCTAGAATCCTAGATCTCGTGTTTAAACATCAAGCAGAAATCTATGGTAAGCAGACAACGAAATTTTTCTTGGTTTATCCATTGTAATTCTTGGTGTAGGCCTACACACCGAAACGGAAACGTGCTCGTTGAGACTGCAGGAGAACGAGCTGTCCCACCGTGATGAAACAGCTGCTCCTCCAGTTTGACTTGATACAATCTTACAGGCCCCACAAGACTAGGAGACATGTCTAAAAGCAGAATAATTACATTTCCTTGAATGTAATTACTGTAATTTGTACTTAGTCTTCTTTGGCAGTAATGACAGATTTGCATGTTACATATACCGTGTGTGTGTGTGTGTGTGTGTGTGTGTGTGTGTGTGTGTGTGTGTGTGTGTGTGTGTGTGTGTGTGTGTGTGTGTGTGTGTGTGTGTGTGTGTGTGTGTGTGTATTCAATTGATGTACAGAAGGAAGATCTTCTACACAGCACACATTAAAATAAACTCTAACATGACTCATAAATTATACAAGTTGTAGAACTGAGCAATAATTGTTGCTACGGACATTACTCATTAATTTTTTATTCCTCAACAAAGTAACGATTCTCAGGATTTTCTGACTAATACAGAAAAAATATACCACGTCATCGTTACTACCTTTTTGAAAAAAAAAAAAATTTTTCAAAAAATGTCAACAGTAATGTATGATAAACTACGACGGTACTCGGTAGAGAGCATACCTTCGCCAGGTTGAGCAGTTTACGTTTTGTATCCAATGATAGGCCGGATCTGGATTCGGATCTGAACCAAAATTTAATTGGCTTGTTATTGTCACCGAACCAACTCATCCACCAAGTTCATTCATAACTCGTCCATAACTTTTTTTAAATATCATGATATATATCGCTTTTCGCCCGATCTCTCAATGGTGAAGAATCACTTATAAATCAAATAATTCTCGTATCCGAATCCATATTCAGATCTTCACCAAAATCGAATCTGTTTGTCCTTGTCAGACACCCAACCTGTCCACCAAGTTTCGTCCAAATCCGTCGATAACCTTTTGAGATATTCTGCTATGTTGTGGCGGACACAAAAGCCCACTGGCGTGGTGACATCATTCCACGCACCAAGTGGGCGGTGGCCACGCCCGAGGGGTAGGCGTGGCCTCATGATATACACCGGGCACCCAGCCCGGAGCAGTTCAGTGTTACAGTGTAGTCTTACAATAAAGACGTTTATATGTTACCGCTTGTCCGCTTCCTCCTTGCTCACAAGCAGCGCGCGTAACGCCGCGCTTTACTGGTGACCCTCGACGTTGGATCTGCCGTAGCGATCCTTCCGAACACGACGCCATTGCAATGGCCAACGACAAGGCAATGGCGATTAAACTTCCCGAATTTTGGGAGGCCCAGGCCGAAGTCTGGTTCGTTCAAGCCGAAGCCCAATTTCAGCTTCGGCGCCTCACCAACGACGACCTGCGCTACTGCCATGTCGTCGCCTCCCTCGGGCCCGGCACGGCCGCTCGAGTTGTGTCCGTCCTTCGCCACCCACCGGACGGCCACAAGTACGAGGCACTCAAGCGGCTACTCCTAGCCACGTTCGGCCTCACGGACGACGCACGGGCCGATCGCCTCCTGGATCTCCCCGAGCTCGGTGAGACGCGCCCGTCGGTCCGAATGGACCATATGCTGTCACTGTTGGGCGACGAAGCCCCCGGTTCGCTATTCCGGGCGCTTTTCCGTCGCCAACTTCCAGCGCAGGTTCGCCTCGCGTTGGCCGGGACCGGGCTAACGGAACCCCGAGCATTGGCGGCCGAGGCGGACAAGTACTTCGCCGCTTCGGACACGCGGGCGAGCGTTGGCGTGGCCGTCACGGCCTTCGACGCTGATGTTCCACAGCATCATCTTCTACAGCACGCTGAGGTTCAGCAGCATGCTGATACGCACCTCGTGAACGCCGCCACGCCCCGCCCACCGCCGCGGCGAAAACCGCCACCGCGGGGAAACCCGTCGACTCCACCGGCCTGGCGGAGCCAGCCGCGCTCCTCCAGCTCCACCACCTGGTGCTGGTTCCACGCCAAGTTCGGCCACGAAGCTCGGCGGTGTCATCCGCCGTGCTCCTTCAACGGGTCGGGAAACGCCCGGGCCGGCGCTCAATTGTGGCGATGAGCGCCGGCCGTTCGAGCAGCCTGCTGTTCATAACGGACACCTTCTCCGGGCGCCGTTACCTGTGCGACACGGGAGCACAGGTGAGTGTCATTCCCGCCGGCACGTCAGACAAGCACGCCGCGGGTGGGGGCCCCGCGCTGCTTGCCGCGAACGGGACGCCCATCCGTACGTACGGAAAACGCTGCCTCTCTCTGCGGTTTGGAGGGCAGGTTTTCCGATTGACGTTCGTGTCACCGCCGACGTGCCCATGGCACTGCTTGGCGCGGACTTCCTGTGCGCTAATGGGCTCCTGTTCGACGTCAAGCGCAGACGGCTTGTCCAGGCCGAGACGTTCAGCTCGCTCGCATGTGCGTTGCCCAGCTCAACGAGCGGCTTGCCAAGCGGCTTGCCGAACGATTCGGTTCCAGCCACGTTGGTCTGTACGCTTCCGGCAGCGGACGCATTCACCCGCCTCCTCGCCGGCTTCCCGGCCCTCACGCGGCCCACCTTCTCGGCGGGGGCCGTCAAGCACGGGGTGGCCCATCACATCCCCACCGTCGGGCCACCGGTCTACGCCCGGGCACGCCGCCTCGAGCCGACGAAGCTGGCGGTAGCAAAAGCGGCGTTCGCTACCCTGGAGCGACTCGGCATCGTTCGGCGCTCAGAGAGCGCTTGGGCGTCGCCGCTGCACATCGTGCCGAAGCCCGGCGGGGGATGGCGACCGTGCGGGGACTATCGCCGTCTCAATGACGCCACGACTCCCGACCGCTACCCCGTCCCCCACATTCAGGACTTTTCCGCCCGTTTGGCGGGCAGGTCCTTCTTCTCGAAGGTGGACCTCATACGCGGCTACCATCAGGTCCCCGTCAGGCCGGAGGACGTCCCGAAGACGGCGGTCATCACGCCATTCGGACTCTTCGAGTTCCTGCGCATGCCCTTCGGTCTGAAGAATGCGGCTCAGGCGTTCCAGCGACTGATGGACAGCGTCCTGCGCGACTTGGATTTTGTCTATGTCTACCTGGACGATATCCTCGTCGCCAGCGCGTCCCGCGAAGAGCACCTACGCCACCTCCGCACGCTCTTCGAACGCCTGGGCCAGCATGGCCTGATTGTGAACCCCGCAAAGTGCCGGTTCGGCGCCGCCACAATCGATTTTCTGGGGCACCGTGTCACCAGGCACGGAGCGGTCCCCCTGCCGGCCAAGGTGGAGGCGGTGAAGGGGTTTCCGCGCCCCCGCACGATCAGAGGGCTGCAGGAGTTCCTGGGCATGGTGAACTTTTACCATCGGTTCCTGCCCCGTATCGCCCAGCTCCTGCGCCCCCTGCACGATGCTCTCCGAGGTAAGCCGGGCAAAGGCGACGTTACCTGGACCGAGCAGATGGACACGGCGTTCACGGGCGCGAAGCTCGCCTTGGCTAACGCCACCATGCTCGCGCACCCGGCGCCCGATGCACCGATCGCCCTCACCACCGATGCCTCGGACTACGCGGTGGGCGCGGTGCACGAGCAATGGGTGCGTGGAGCTTGGCAACCGCTGGCGTTCTTTAGCCGGCAGCTTCGCCCGCCCGAACGCCGTTACAGTACCTTCGACCGCGAGTTGCTCGGACTTCACTTGGCGGTCAGGCACTTCCGCCATCTGCTCGAGGGCCGGGCGTTCACTGCCTTCGTCGACCACAAGCCGCTGATCTTCGCGATGGGCAAGGTCACCGAGCCGTGGTCGGCCCGGCAGCAGCGTCACCTCTCGGCCGTGTCCGAGTACACGACGGACATCCAGCACGTCGCGGGGAAGGACAACCCGGTTGCGGATTGCCTTTCCCGGGCCGTCGCCCACGCAGTCCACCTCGGCATCGACTATGCCCGGATGGCAGCGGACCAGGCCGCTGACCCCGACGTCCAGGCCTTGCGGACCGCCGTCACGGGCCTCCGCGTCACCGAGGTGCCGTTCGACGGCGCGGGCGCGGCCCTCTTGTGCGACGTCTCCCTCGGGCGTCCTCGCCCCATTGTGCCCGCGGGCTGGCAGCGCCAGGTGTTTGACGCCATCCACGGCCTGTCCCACCCGGGCGTGAGGGCCTCCCAAAGGCTGATCGCTGACAAGTTCGTCTGGCATGGCCTCCGGAAGGCTGTCCGCGGCTGGGCCAGGACATGCCTCGCGTGCCAGCGCGCCAAGGTGCACCGGCACACCCAGGCCCCGTTGGCCCCGTCCACGGTGCCGGAACGCCGGTTTGACCACGTCCACGTGGACCTGGTGGGACCCTCTGCCCCCCTCGCGGGGTTTCACCCACGTCCTCACCATGGTGGACCGCACCACCCGGTGGCCGGAGGCCGTGCCCTTGGCGTCGACAACGGCGGCCGATGTCGCGCAGGCTTTCATCGCCACCTGGGTCGCCCGGTTCGGCGCCCCCTCAGACATCTCATCCGACCGCGGCCCCCAGTTCACCTCGGAGCTCTGGGGGGCGGTTGCGCAGGGCCTCGGGGTCCGGCTGCACCGAACCACGGCCTACCACCCCCAGGCTAACGGCCTGTGTGAGCGATTTCACCGCTCATTGAAGGCCGCGCTCCGGGCCACCCTCCGCGACGGCGGCTGGGTCGACAGGCTCCCCTGGGTCCTGCTGGGCCTCCGGACGGTGCCCAAGGAGGACCTGCGCGCATCCGCGGCGGAGTTGGTCTTCGGGCAACCGCTGCGGGTGCCGGGCGAGTTCCTCCCCGACTCCACGGCACCATGGTCCGCGGCACAGCAGCGCTCCGCTCTGCAAGAGACCGCCCAGAGGTTCGCCCCGGTGCCAACGGCATGCCACGGGCACCCACCGACGCACGTCGCCCCGGAGCTTCGCACGGCGGAGTACGTCTTCGTCCGCCACGATGCCCATCGGACACCACTGCGGCCCCCGTACGACGGGCCTTTCCGCGTGCTGGAGACCGGGGCGAAGCACTTCACCCTGGACATCGGCGGTACTCCTGACCGCGTTTCGGTAGACCGCCTCAAGCCGGCCCACCTCGATGTGGACCATCCACCGCCAGTGGCCCGACCCCCACGTCGGGGCCGCCCTCCTGCGGGCGGACCCCCGGCACCGCCCAGCCCCGCCGCCACGGCGCCCCCCGGTCCTGCACCCATCCCAGGGGCAGCCAGGGGCATCCCACCTGGTATCCCTGCACCCCGGACGCCGCCGATCGCCAGGGGGCGCTTCGGCCGGGTCATTCGACTGCCCCACAAACTGGCCCTCCAGGTGCGCGGGAATTCTGGGGGGGCGCGTGTGGCGGACACAAAAGCCCACTGGCGTGGTGACATCATTCCACGCACCAAGTGGGCGGTGGCCACGCCCGAGGGGTAGGCGTGGCCTCATGATATACACCGGGCGCCCAGCCCGGAGCAGTTCAGTGTTACAGTGTAGTCTTACAATAAAGACGTTTATATGTTACCGCTTGTCCGCTTCCTCCTTGCTCACAAGCAGCGCGCGTAACGCCGCGCTTTAATGTATCCTTTTTGGCCATATCTCCCAATGGTGAAGAATCACTTTTAAAAATTCTAGTAGCCGGATCCGGATCCGGATCTTCACAAAAAAACTAATAATTTCGTCCTTGTCACATATGCTACATTTCTGCCAAATTTCGTCCGAATCCATCCACAACTTTTTGATATACTTTGTTCACAGACAGACAGACAAACAGACAGGGGTGAAAACATAACCTCCATCCACCTTTGGTGGCGGAGGTAACAGACTCAGTGACGTAATGGTTGGATCGTACTTTCTGAGTCTGGGAATTCAGTGGTTCAAACCATGTTTGAGTGATACCATACATTTTAAATATGGCATGCTTCCTTGCTTGATTTAAAGGCGAGAACCTTCCACCATTTAAAAGGATAGAACACAGACAAACAATGCTGGGAAGGCAATGGCAAACCACCCTTGTCAAGCAACTGCTAACACCTCAGTACCACCAACGCTCTGTAAAGAGTATCCTACCATAAATTTTCAATTGGTTACTGGCTTTGACACCAACACATATTTTTATTACAGACACAATAGGCATAAAAAAGCTACAAATATCGAACAAAAAGTTTCAAATGGAACTCCTCGCCACCATTAGAGCATTTAAATTGCATCAGATGTGGCAATAAATGCGAATTGTTGCTCCCAGCTTGCCGGCTCGATGACAGAAGATACAACAACAACAACAACATGCATTTTAAAGGCCATTTTCCCTACTAGAGCGGGGGTTAGCCTTGCGGTCCCCATGACAATCTTCTCCATTTTGCCCTATTTCCTGCATCTCTCCTTGCTAACCCCCTTACCCGCATTTCTTCTTCCACCATCTTTAGCCAAGTCTTTCTCGGTCTTCCCCGTCCTCTACTTCCTTCTACATTCATTTCCATCACTCTTCTCAACCAGTCACTTTCATCCTTCCTCAACATGTGACCAAACCATCTCAACCTGTTCCTCTTCACAGCATCAATCACAGGCTCTATTCCCATCATCTTTCGCAATTCATCATTTGTCTTCCTCTCTCTCAACGATACTCCGCACATCCGTCGAACCATTCGCATTTCCACCCTTTCCAACCTTCGTTGCTGCTCTACGTTCATTACCCATGTCTCGCTCCCATAAATCAAAACACTTCTCACACATGCAGCATACAGCTTTCCCTTCAGCTTCAACGACACTCCCCTCATCATCAGCACGCAACTCAGTTCCCGAAACTTCTTCCATGCACATCTCACTCTAGCAACTGTTGCCGAGTCTGATCCACCTTCTCCATTCAGCATGTCTCCGAGGTAGCAAAATGTTTTCACACCTTCCACCTTCACGCCGTCTCCAAGATCCAACTCAACATTTCCTCCATCTGCAGCTCCCTCTGTGCACCCCTTACATTCGAATGTAGCTGCCACACTGGTTAATGACCCTCTCAGACCACTACATTTTTGATGAACCCACTCAGCGCACATTGTACATTGAATGGAGTTCACTCCGGCACCCTTCCTACACACAGCACAGGGCCACTTCCCAGTTCTTTCCACCTCACCACATGCTTTACCACTTGCCATCACCTTCGTCTTTCCGATATTCACATTCAGACCTTTTGTCTCCATAGATTCCTTCCACTTGTTCATCTTTTCCTTCAGTCCATCCATACTTTCCGCAATCAACACCAGATCATCTGCATACAACAACTCCCACGGTAAACCCTCCTTTACGTTCTGAGCCAGCACCTCCATCACAGCTACAAATAGTAGTGGACTTAGTACCGACCCCTGATGCACTCCCACCTTCACCTCAAACTCACCACTGTTCCCGTCCTTCGTCCTTACAGCTGTGCGTGCTCTTTTGTACATTGCCATCACCACTCTGATCAACCATTCCTCCACTCCTAACATCCTCAATGCCCATGTCAATACTTTGCGTGGAACCCTATCGAATGCTTTCTCCAGATCAACAAACCCAAGAAACAACTTCTTCCTCTTCTCCATGTACTTCTCCTGCAACTGCCTCACAATGAAAAGCGCGTCTGTCGTTCCTCTTCCTGGCATAAATCCAAACTGCATTTCGTCGATCTTCACTTTCTTCCTTATCCTCCTCTCCAACACCCTTTCCAATACCTTCATTCCATGCTCCAATAACTTTATCGCTCGGTACGAGCCACACTCCAGAGGGTCACCTTTCCCCTTGTATAGAGGGACGAGGGTACTCAGTTCCCAATCCACTGGAATGCGGCCTTCTTTCACCACCAGATTACAGATCTCTGTCATTCTCTTCACACCCCAACTTCCTGCTGCCTTCAACATATCTCCCACAACTCCCGTCGGCCCTCCCGCTTTTCTACCCTTCATTGCTTTTATCGCTTCCTCAACTTCCTTCTCAGTTATCTTCTCTGCCGGTCCTAAAACTGGGTTACTCTCTATGTTGCCATCCCATTCATTCTCTGTATTCAACAGCATTTCCATATATCTTTTCCATCTTCCTTTAATTCCATCTGGGTCGACAACGATTTGTCCCACTTCATCCTTCAAGCAACTCATCCACATCACATCACACCTCTCTTTCGCTATCTGCTTTGCAATCCTGAATACTACTTTCTGACCCTCTTCCGAATCCAAGCGTTCTCCGAACATTTTCCTACATGCCTGCTGCACCTTTGCTACCTCTTTCTTTGCAGCCTTCCTGGCTGCCTTATAACTTTCATGCTCTGCTGTTTCTGCTCCCGTACCCTTCGCCTCCTGCCACTCCTTGAACTTCTTCCTCTTCTCGTCAATCCTCTTTCCAACTTCATCATCCCACCACCATGTTTCCGAATGCCTCGGTGGTCCTTTTGTCCATCCACATACCTCACCAACGGCTCCCAACAGACTAGCTTTCATTGACATCCAACCACTTTCAAGCTCAACCACATCAGCCTCGACTCTACTCAGCCTCTCTTTTAATGCCTCCCTTACTGTCACCTCTTTCAATCTCCACACCTTCATTCTCGGTTGGTACTTCACCCGCCTAGCTCTCCTCACACCTTTCACCCTTATGTCGCAGACAACCAAGTGGTGCTGTGAAACAGCCTCCTCCCCTGGGATCACCTTTGTGTCCCGGAGGTGCCCCCTATCTCGCCTACGCACCATCAGGTAGTCAATGGTTGTCGTCGACCCACCTGACGTGTATGTAACAAGCTTATTATCCTCTTTCTGGAACTGAGTATTACAAATCAACAAATCAGCTCCATCAGCAAACTCCAAAATCCTTTCACCTTCTCCATTTCCAACACCATATCCATAACCCCCATGAACTCCGTCAAAACCATCCATACTCCTTCCCACATGTCCATTTAGGTCTCCTCCTACCTCAACAACTTCCTCATCTTTCACGTTTTCCATCAGCTTCTCCATCGCACACCAGAACTTGTCCTTCTCTTCATCGCTTCGACCAAGCTGCGGAGCATTTCCCGAGATGACGTTCACCAAGAGCTTTCCAATCATCATTTTCACCATCATCAACCTATCACTCACTCTAGTCACACTCACCACACTGTCTACAAACTCCTCAGAAAACATGACACCAACACCATTCACGCCCTCCAGGCACCCTTGCCACATAAACTTGTATTTCTGTCCCTGCCTACCCTTCACCATTCTCACACCACTTCCCTTCCATCTCGTCTCTTGCACACAACATATGTCCACTCTTCTTCTGACCAATACTTCCACCACTTCTCCTGATCTCCCTGTCATTGTCCCTACATTCCATTTCCCAAACCTCAGAAACCGATCTCCACTTCGGGCTGTACCCTGCCCATATGTAGTTGTAATTGTCATGGTTCTCTTTTTGAGGCAATGTTTTTATGGCCGGATGCCCTTCCTGACGCCAATCAGCAGCAGTTCTGGCAGATCAGCCAGCAGATCGATGACAGAAGATGCCATTTTAATTTTTGCCTCCCCCATCTCCACCCTGTTTGGAATCCCCTGAGGGCACCGAAACTTTCTAGCTGTACATAAAAATCAAATCAAGTGTATCATATGTAGATCTCATCAGGACCATGATCTTACACCATGTTTTTATATGATGGAGTTGCCTGCTTTACAGAACATGTGAGACTGGCACAAGTCTTTCACGAACCAATTAGTCAAGCCTGACCGCTGAATGGAGCTGAATATGATGCAAATTTGGAATTTGTGCAGAGCACTGGTGAAAAATTGCCTACTATTCGTGAAATCTTTATTGCCCACGGATTAATGCTGGCAGATGGGCACCCACGCTAACATCCATCTTTACACCCATTACCAAGCTGCTTGGAGAGCGCAAACCCAGCAGCTTCGGCACTCAAGCAAGCATTCCAACAATGTTGTTGAGATACCTGGAGTGTCCCACAATGTGCGAATTAGACAAATGAACACTTTTTTTATCAGTCAGAACTGCTGCTGAGGTCAATTCGGCGGTTAATCTTTTGAAATTAGGTTCAGGTGAAGAGATTCTAGAGCTATGCGGAAATTAAATAAAGGCACAAACTCCGGCATTTATAAGCATTGTTATGTACACAGGAATACTGTGATTCGTAGGTATGAAGATCAGCTATGTTCCCACTCGTATATATGAAGCTTTATTGTACAGAAACTGACCTGTTCTGAGGCAAGGCATACGTGAGTTGAATGGACAAAATGGCGGAATTAAGACCCCAAGCTGACCTGAACACAGGCTGACCAAAGGTAATCCTGTTCGCATAAATGATATTTCAAAAGACACCCAGACACCCTGTTTTCATTCATGCAATCTCTTGGAGTTTGAGAAGTATGCATGCAAAGTTTGGGACCACTAGATTTCATGGTTTTGGAGTTATGGAGGAGACTCACACACACATTGCCTTTTATTATTATACATTATAATTTTCCCCGAGGTTTGCTTTAATTTGAAGCAACCTTAACTTAATTATATTTTTGCTCCACGGTACATTTCCGTGTTTCAGGGTGTTGGAGACGAGACAGACAGCAATAGCCGGATCTGCTTCTGACGACCACGTTATCGTACAGGTTGAAGTTACTCTCTGTGCCATCGCACAATATCGTGACTTGGCAGTGTGGCTCCCTTTTACAGGGTATCCATCCGCCTGACTCAAGTCTACACCCTGCGCTACTGCGGGCCACTCCCCCTCTCTCCCAGCTCTCCTGCTTTTGCTAAATCCTGAGTTGGGGGGGGGGGGTGGAGGGGCTTCCCTGGCCTCCCCCACTGGTGCCATTCCTGGCGCATGGCACATGAGTCCCTATCCCAGGGTATTCAGCCAACTCCGTACTTCCTCTATCCCTCTTGGGCTCTTTGGTCTGGCTCGGGACCTGATCCACATCCAATGCCGGGATGTCCTTCTGCCAAATAACTACCCCTTATGAGCCACTCTCCCATCCCGCTAAAGACTTTTGAACCCTTCAAAGGATTCTTCACTACAACTAGTTCCAACCAGGGAATGGCATCCCATTCCAAAAGAGCTGAATCCCTTCTACCTAACACCAATAAAGCCAAAGATTCGTCCTCAGAAGGGTGGAGACGAATCTCCGCCTTTATTGGTGTTATCCATACCTCCTCACACACAACTGCTCCTTTTCACACACACCGCCTCGTGCAATTCACTCAAACTCAACTCTACTAAACTAATTTGGCCACGCCCCTCATTTATCTCATCTCAGCACTCATTCCCCTCTCCAATTCAAACTCCGTCGGGATGGAGAGAGGAAGGAGGAAAGTCTCTAATTTAATAGTCTGCCAATTAAAGGAAAATAACTCACCCTGGATGTCACTTTGAAATGGACACTCTAAAATGTCTCTCTCTATATACGTCCCCCGTTAGTCTCTTCCTGCTGTGCCTTCTACCAACAATTATCCCTGCCGGGTGACGTGGATACCCCACGGACCCAGACTCAGCTGTGGCCACCACTCCCAGTTAGACAGCAATAGTGAGACAATTCCACCAGGCGACATCTGGAGAATTCCCATGGGATCCTCCACAGAAATCACGTAACGGGGTCACCAAGCCTACTTTGGCATGTCCCTCTGAATTCCCATTGGATCCTCCACAGAAATCACGTAACGGGGTCACCAAGCCTACTTGGGCATGTCCCTTTGAATTCCCATTGGATCCTCCACAGAAATCACGTAATGGAGTCACCAAGCCTGCTTGGGCATGTCCCTCTGAATTCCCATGGGATCCTCCACAGAAATCACGTAACGGGGTCACCAAGCCTGCTTTGGCATGTCCCTCTGAATTCCCATTGGATCCTCCACAGAAATCATGTAACGGGGTCACCAAGCCTACTTGGGCATGTCCCTCTGAATTCACATTGGATCCTCCACTGAAATGACGTAACGTGGTCACCAAGCCTACTTTGGCATGTCCCTTTGAATTCCCATGGGATCCTCAACAGAAATCACGTAATGGGGTCACCAAGCCTGCTTGGGCATGTCCCTCTGAATTCCCAGTGGATCCTCCACAGAAATCATGTAATGGGGTCACCAAGCCTACTTTGGCATGTCCCTCTGAATTCCCATTGAATCCTCCACAGAAATGACGTAACGTGGTCACCAAGCCTACTTTGGCATGTCCCTTTGAATTCCCATGGGATCCTCAACAGAAATCACGTAATGGGGTCACCAAGCCTGCTTGGGCATGTCCCTCTGAATTCCCAGTGGATCCTCCACAGAAATCATGTAATGGGGTCACCAAGCCTGCTTTGGCATGTCCCTCTGAATTCCCATTGGACACAACAACAACAACAACAACATGCATTTTAAGGCCATTTTCCCTGCTAGAGCAGGGGTTAGCCTTGCGGTCCCCATGACAATCTTCTCCATTTTGCCCTATTTTCTGCATCTCTCCTTGTTAACCCCCTTGCCCGCATTTCTTCTTCCACCATCTTTAGCCAAGTCTTTCTCGGTCTTCCCCGTCCTCTACTTCCTTCTACATTAAATTTCCATCACTTTTCTCAACCAGTCACTTTCATCCTTCCTCATCCTTCCTCAAAAATCCCATTGGATCCTCCACAGAAATCACGTAACGGGGTCACCAAGCCTACTTGGGCATGTCCCTCTGAATTCACATGGGATCCTCCACAGAAATCACGTAACGGGGTCACCAAGCCTACTTGGGAATGTCCCTCTGAATTCCCATGGGATCTTCCACAGAAATCATGTAGTGGGGTCACCAAGCCTGCTTGGGCATGTCCCTCTGAATTCCCATGGGATCCTTCACAGAAATCACGTAACGGGGTCACCAAGCCTACTTCGGCATGTCCCTCTGAATTCCCATGGGATCCTCCACAGAAATCAAGTAACTGGGTCACCAAGCCTACTTTGGCATGTCCCTTTGAATTCCCATGGGATCCTCAACAGAAATCACGTAATGGGGTCACCAAGCCTGCTTGGGCATGTCCCTCTGAATTCCCAGTGGATCCTCCACAGAAATCATGTAATGGGGTCACCAAGCCTGCTTTGGCATGTCCCTCTGAATTCCCATGGGATCCTCCACAGAAATCAAGTAACTGGGTCACCAAGCCTGCTTGGGAATGTCCCTCTGAATTCCCATGGGATCTTCCACAGAAATCATGTAGTGGGGTCACCAAGCCTGCTTGGGCATGTCCCTCTGAATTCCCATGGGATCCTTCACAGAAATCACGTAACGGGGTCACCAAGCCTACTTCGGCATGTCCCTCTGAATTCCCATGGGATCCTCCACAGAAATCAAGTAACTGGGTCACCAAGCCTGCTTGGTTCATGTCCCTCTGAATTCCCATGGGATCCTCCACAGAAATCACGTAATGGGGTCACCAAGCCTACTTGGGCATGTCCCTCTGAATTCCCATGGGATCCTCCACAGAAATCACATAACCGCGGTCACACAAGTCCATTTTGGCGTCCCTCTGTGCAAGCTCCATGGGGTCTCCACACCACACCCAACATGACCTCTCCCTGCACGGCGTATTGTATTGTATCTGTGGAGCCACGTCCATCTGAAATGCCTACCGCCGCGGCCCTCACTCCCTCGCATGTGCATCGACCTCCTCTCTTCCGATGCTCTTTAATTCCTCCTCTTGCGCCAACCCACTAATTTGTGGAATATGTAGATCGTGGTAGTTCTGAAAAATGCTCAGATTTATACTCGTGAAGAGGAAGATTCTGTCACGTGTGGGAATTGAGTGAGGCTTGAACAAGGAATGGCGGGGAGGGATCGTGTGCTGAAGGAAACTCTCCTGAGGAGTAAAGCAGAAGAGGAGACAGTGATGAAGACTTCTTTGTTCGATCTTTGTCAGATCTGGCTCTCTTCGTCAGATCGTCCGAAGTTTGGAAATCGATGTGTGAGTGTTATGTTACCATTACGAAAAGCGGCAAAACAATGACCCCACTCATCAAGTCCATCTAGATTCTATTTATTACGTACGCGCATGGGTGTGGAGACTGGGGGACGATATATTGAGAAGACGATGAAGATGACACAAGGGAAGATGTATGGAGTTGTGTGTTAAAATTCCTCCATGTTTGCGTACGTAATTCATAGATTCCCCTCAAGGAATACAAACGGACCTTTTATATACCGAGAACGGCACTCTTCGACGTCACGGCGGTGACGCCCACATGCTTCCGCCCACATTATTACATCATTACACATATTTGAACCAAGATTGATTTAAATCGATTCAGCTGTTCTCAAGTATCACATTTCTACCTGACACATGACCTTTGACCTCTTGACCCCAAAATATAATCGGTTTATCTTTGCATCATAATATATACATATACCAAGTTTGTTGAACATCCCATCACTGGAT
>NC_136269.1:97750138-97787753 GCF_964187855.1 Myxine glutinosa
GCGCACAGCTCTAAGGACGAAGGACGGGAACATTGGCGAGTTTGAGGTGAAGGTGGGAGTGCATCCGGTGGCCGGTACTAAGTCCACTACTATTTGTAGCTGTGATGGACGTGCTGACTCAGAATGTAAAGGAGGGTTTAGCATGGGAGTTGTTGTATGCACATGATCTGGTGTTGATTGCGGAAAATGGACTGAAGGAAAAGATGAACAAGTGGAAGGAATGTATGGAGACAAAAGGTCTGAAGGTGAATATCGGAAAAACGAAGGTGATGGCAAGTGGTAAAGCATGTGGTGAGGTGGAAAGAACTGGGAAGTGGCCCTGTGCTGTGTGCAGGAAGGGTGTCGGAGTGAACTCCATTCAATGTACAATGTGCGCTGAGTGGGTTCATCAAAAATGTAGTGGTCTGGGAGGGTCATTAACCACTAACCAGTGTGGCAGCTACATTCAAGTGTAAGGTCTGCACAGAGGGAGCTGCAGATGGAGGAAATGTTGAGTTGGATCTTGGAGACGGCATGAAGCTGGAAGGTGTGAAAACATTTTGCTACCTAGGAGACATGTTGAATGGAGAAGGTGAATCAGACTCGGCAACAGTTGCTGGAGTGAGATGTGCATGGAAGAAGTTTCGGGAACTGAGTGGCGTGCTGACGAGGAGGAGAGTGTAAGTTTGGAGAGGGGTAAGTGGAGGAGTGTGTAAGGGGATGGGTAAGTTTTGAGAGGGGTAAGTAAGTGAAGGGGGTGTGTAAGGGGAGGGGTAAGTTCGGAGAGGGATAAGTAAATGGAGCGGTGTGTAAGGGGAGGGGTAAGTAAGTGGAGGAGTGTGTAAGGGGAGGAGTAAGTAAGTGGAGGGGTGTGCAAGGGGAGGGGTAAGTTTTAAGAGGGGTAAGTTTTGGAGGAGTGTGTAAGGGGAAGTTTAAGTTTGGAGAGGGGTAAGTAAGTGGAGGGATGTGTAAGGGGAGGGGTAAGTTTGGAGAGGGATAAGTAAATGGAGCGGTGTGTAAAGGGAGGGGTAATTTTGGAGTGGGGGTAAATGGAGAGGTGTGTAAGGGGAGGATTAAGTTTGGAGAGGGGTAAGGGGAATGGTATGTTTGGGGGGAGTAAGTGAAGAGAGGGGTTAAGTTCAGGGAGTGTTGTACAATGATCGGATTCCAAATGTCTCGCCCCGGGCCCCGATCCTCTTTTAGTGGAGAACCACATGCAGGCCTCTGAAATGATCTTCCAATGGGATGACCCAGGCATTGGTAAGAAGCTGGAAGAGATACAGGAGGATTGCGAGCGCTGCAAGGCCGACCTAGGCGGGATTGACAACAGCGAATGGGAGACTTTAGAATAATTTTATTGATGAATGTAAAAACATGAAATCCATCTTCCCAGTCATTTTGTGTCATAAATGTGCAATAAATAAATAAACAATGAGCAATGAATGCACTCCATGTGGCACTTGAACACTTTCGATTAAAGCACTGGCATCCACTTCCATGAACCATTTAAGAAATGCTTTACAAAACAACTTCCACATAAAAAAACAACATAAATTTCAACACAAAAACACGTCATAACTAGATATCTGCAATCACCAAGGATAAAACTCCCCCAGCTTACTTTTGCCGATCCCCTGCAACTTACCCTTGGCCCGCAATCCAATGATAACATGTTTTTTTCGGACCGCCATATGACCCTGACTTTCAATATTTTGGGATAGATTGTAAATTAAGAAAATGTGTCTCCATCTACAATCTATCCATAACACTCACATCATGAAAATCGGAAAACCTTCCCTACCTCTATATTGGCTGCCTCTACCTCCTCATTTACTTCTCTACTGCTTTGTTTGCTCCCCATAATTTTCCTTATACCACCTTACAAAAAAGATTTCTACTTGGGCTAAGGCTCGTAATAGAGCTGAGACACACACACACACACACACACAGGAGTGGGTCACACACACATACACACACACGGGGGAGTGGGTCACACACACACACACACACACACACACACACACACACACACACACACACACACACACACACACACACACACGGGGGGGAGTGGGTCACACACACACACAAGGATATACTGCTCAGACAATGCTTAACACAGACATTGAGCTTGTGGGAAGTGCCGTCACTTTCCGGGATACTCTGGATACCAGTGCCGTCATAACAATCGTGCCGCTTTTCTCACCTTACTCAGTGGGGCATTCATTTCCTCAAGAGGAATTTCCTTCTCCCCTGGGATGCCAACCAATGGGGATTGTCTATGCTCTATCCTTTTCAAGAAAGGAAGCAGCACGTACCATTTTTAAAGTCTTTGGTATAACTTCAACTGGTCCAAACCGGATGGATGTTTTTTAGGAGACACCATCTCCTTACTGGATGGCTGTTGGCTCCCAATGGGAGCTCATCCACCCCTTGCCAGGTGTTGCTTTTGGTCCTGGCAGAGTGTCACACGTCACAGTCACCTTCCTCACGAGCCAAGCCAGTGAGGGGTGTCGGTTTAGTCGCCGACAACCCGACTGTGCGGCAGGTAGCACTGGGTTACCAGTGACAGTCCCAAAGGACTGACCTGTCCGCCTTCTCTTTCTCCATCTGCTCATCCATCTCCAGTCTCCTCACCAACATTATCTCTCCCATCTTCTCTGTCACCTCGTCGTTTCTCTTTTTGAACGCTTTTAACCCATTATCTCCCACTTTGTTTCCCTTTGGACCTCTTCTAATTTATTCTGCCCCTTCTTTAACTCCTCTATCATTCCCATGTTCCCTTTTATCTCCTCACTTAGCCCCCTCTGTTCCTATTTCTAACCCTTCTACTTCTTGTGCGAACCCATATACATTCCTCTTTGATCCATTTACCTTCCCCCCCAATCTGGTGGTATTAGGAGATAAAGTAACCCCTCCCCCTCAAGGCCCCCTCTCACTTATATACCTCCATGAGGTGTAAGGGTAGTAAAGTTATACTCTTTAAGTAAGTAAACTTAAACCTACAGTCTAGGTAACCCTCCCTCTCCCCCTTACCCCTTAAATCCCACAACAACAGTGCATTCAGAAAGTATTCAGACCACTTCACTTTTTTCACGTTTTGTTATGTTGCAGCCTTATGCTGAAATAGTTTTAATTCATTTTTCCCCTCATCAATCTACACTCAATACCCCATAATGACAAAGAGAAAACAGGATTTTAGAAAGTTTTGCAAATTTATTAAAAAGAAAGAACTGAAATATCACATTTACATAAGTATTCAGACCCTTTTCTATGACACTTGAAATTTAGCTCAGGTGCCTCCCATTTCTCTTGATCATCTTTGAGATGTTTCTACACCTTGATTGGAGTCCACCTGTGGTAAATTCAATTGATTGGACATGATTTGGAAAGGCACACACCTGTCTATATAAGGTCTCACAGCTGACAATGCATATCAGAGCAAAACCCAAGCCATGAGGTCGGAGGAACTGCCTGCAGAGCTCAGAGACAGGATTATGTCGAGGCACAGATCTGGGAAGCCTACAAAAAAATCTCTGCTGCATTGAAGGTTCCCAAGAGCACCGTGGCCTCCATAATTCTTAAATGGAAGAAGTTTGGAACAACCAGGACTCTTCCTAGAGCTGGCCGCCTGGCCAAACTGAGCCTTGGTAAGAGAGGGGGAGAAGGGCCTTGGTAAGAGAGGTGACCAAGAACCCGATGGTCACTCTTGCTGAGCTCCAGAGATCCAGTGTGGAGATGGGAGAAACTTCCAGAAGGACAACCATCACTGCAACACTCCACCGATCTGGGATTTATGGCAGAGTGGCCAGAAGAAAGCATCTCCACAGTGAAAGACACATGAAAGCCCGCTTGGAATTTGCAAAAAAGCACCTAAAGGACTCGCAGACTGTGAGAAACAAGATTCTGTGGTCTGATGAAACCAAGATTGAACTGTTTGGCTTCTGTCTGGCCACTCTGCCATAAAGCCCAGATCGGTGGAGTGTTGCAGTGATGTTTGTCCTTCTGGAAGTTTCTCCCATCTCCACACAGGATCTCTGGAGCTCAGCCAGAGTGACCATCGGGTTCTTGGTCACCTCTATTGCCAAGGCCCTTCTCCCCCGATTGCTCAGTTTGGCCGGGCGACCAGCTCTAGGAAGAGTCCTGGTTGTTCCAAACTTCTTCCATTTAAGAATTATGGAGGCCACTGTGCTCTTGAGCACCTTCAATGCAGCAGAGATTTTTTGTATGCTTCCCCAGATCTGTGCCTCGACATAATTCTGTCTCTGAGCTCTGCAGGCAGTTCCTTCGACCTCATGGCTTGGTTTTTGCTCTGATATGCATTGTCAGCTGTGAGACCTTATATAGACAGGTGTGTGCCTTTCCAAATCAGGTCCAATCAATTGAATTTACCACAGGTGAACTCCAATCAAGGTGTAGAAACATCTCAAAGATGATCAAGAGAAATGGGAGGCACCTGAACTAAATTTCAAGTGTCATAGCAAAGGGTCTGAATACTTATGTCAATGTGATATTTCAGTTTTTTCTTTTTAATAAATTTGCAAACCTTTCTAAAATCCTGTTTTCTCTTTGTCATTATGGGGTATTGAGTGCAGATTGATGAGGGAAAAAATGAATTTAAACGATTTCAGCATAAGGCTGCAACATAACAAAACGTGAAAAACGTGAAGGGGTCTGAATACTTTCTGAATGCACTGTAAATGCAAGCTGAGAACCACTCCCCTTTCCTCTCAAGTCCCCCGACCAAATACAAATTGAAACCCCGCACCCCCTTCTCCTCAAGTTGCCCTGACAAATGTAAGTCGAGAACACCCCTTTCAGCCACCCTCACACTTCCCACCTCGCTCCGCCATCCTCCTCGCTACTCACCCCTCCCCTCCCTCCTCGTTCCCAACTCCTTCTTACTTCCCCTTCTCTTGGTATTCCCATCAGTGAAGCGATGGGTGGTATTTGCTTGCGACGGGTGGTATTTGCTCTCAACGGGTGGTATTTGCTCGCGACGGGTGGTATTTGCTCGCGATGGGTGGTATTTGCTCGCGCTGGGTGGTATTTGCTCGTGATGGGTGGTATTTGCTCGTGATGGGTGGTATTTGCTCGCGACGGGTGGCATTTGCTCGCGACGGGTGGCATTTGCTCGCGACAGGTGGTATTTGCTTGTGACGGATGGTATTTGCTTGCGACGGGTGGTATTTGCTCACGATGGGTGGTATTTGCTCGTGACGGGTGGTATTTGCTCGCAATGGGTGGTATTTTGAGAGAGACCTGCAGTGCAGGTCATCCGCCCCTTGCCCCCACGGTGCTCATACATGTCTTTTTACTGAACAATGAGGTATTAAGTATGCAGTTGAGTTACATCCGCTACCCCACAATACAGTACAGTGTTAGTTTACAGGCAAAAAGTGTGTGTGTGTGTGTGTGTGTGTGTGTGTGTGTGTGTGTGTGTGTGTGTGTGTGTGTGTGTGTGTGTGTGTGTGTGTGTGTGTGTGTGTGTGTGTGTGTGTGTGTGTGTGTGTGTGTGTGTGTGTGTGTGTGTGTGTGTGTGTGTGTGTGTGTGTCCAATTGAATCTCAATCCAATTGAGTGTGTATGTTTCTTCAGTCACCTGTGCTACCCCATGCTACGGTCTACAGTTCACTCTGCATGCAGTCACCCTGATAAACACCACAAAATACATCCTATTCTCCTTTGTAGTAACTGGTCGATGGATCAAAGTACAAATGTGCCCTGGCCTGGCGGTGCCTCGTGTCATTTGGTGTGATTTCTTTTTAATCGTATCGTTTCACATTTTTGTGCGATCTGTTTTCATTTAGGGTATTATTTAATTTAATTAGAAGCCTGGAGTGATGTTATCTTTAATGTAAAAGCGAATGAGACGTTGTTGGTTTGTTTGTGATCCTACTCCTCTGAGCTCCCAAGGTTAATCGTGACGAAACTTAATAGGATTACTGTTTTTTAACCACGATACAACTTACTCGGGGTTTTAAACTGTCATTTTTTCACAATTCATAACTTGTAAACAGAGAAGCCACCACCTGTCGCCGGCGATGCGATGGGATGATGGAGGGGAATGGGTGGGAGGAGGAGCAATATCGGGTACCTTTGCGAGTCATACAGTGCCTTCAGAAAGTATTCACACCCCTTGACTTTTTCTCATTTTGTTGTGTTACAGCCTGAATTTAAAGTGGATTAAACTGAGATTTATTTTTTTTGTCACTGGTCTACACATAGACCGTAATGTGAAAGTGTCATTTTCTTTTAGAATTCTTTACAAAATAATTAAAAATGAAAAGCTGAATGTCTTGACTTAACTATTCAACCCCTTTGCTGTAACATTCAAAATTGAGCGCAGGTGCATCCAATTTCCTTTGATCATCCTTGATATGTCTCTACAACTTGATTGGAGTCCACCTGTGGCCAATTCAATTGATTGGACATGATTTAGGCAGAAACTCTACCATTAAACTCAAGTAATTATGTGTAGAACCCTGAGATAGAATAGTGAGGAGGAATCGATCTGGGGAAGGGTATAAAACAATTTCTAGTGTTGAAAGTTTCAAGAGCACAGTGAGCTCCATCATTAGTAAATGGAACGAACATGGAACATCCCAGACTCTTCCTAGAGCTGGCCGTCCGACCAAACTGAGCAACTGGATAAGAAGGACCTTGGTCAGGGAGGTGACCAAGAACCCAATGACCAGCATGAAAGATCTATAGAGTTCTATGGCTGAGATGGGAGAACCTGCTGGAAGGACAAGTCTCTGCAGCACTTCACAAATCTATTCTTTATGGGAAAGTTGTCAGACAGAAGCCACTCCTGGAAAAAGGCACACGACAGCATGTCTGGAGTTTGCAAAAAGGTACTTGAAAGACTGAGAGCATGTGGCAAAAGATTCTGTGGCCTGATGAAACGAAAATTGAACTCTTCGGCCTGCATGCAAAGTGCTACATCTGGTGGAAATGGAGCACAGCTTATCATCCATCTAACACCATCCCTACCATGAAGCATGGTTGTGACTATCATGCTATGGGGATGCTTTTCAGCAGCAGGGACTGGGATACTTGGAAGGGTAGAGGGAACAATGAATGGAGCCAAATACAGGCAAATCCTTGAGGACAACATTCTTCAGAGTGCAAAAGACTTTCGACTGCGGCAAAGATTTATGTTCCAAAAAGACAATGACCCCAAGCATACAGCCAAAGCAACACTGGAATGGCTTCAGAACAACATCATGAAAGTCCTTGAGTGGCCCAGCCAAAGCTGAGATTTGAATCCCATTGAGAATCTGTGGAAAGACTTGAAGATTGCTGTTCACCGATGCTCCCCATCCAACTTGACAGAGCTTGAGCAAATCTGCAAAAGAAAGAATGGGAGAAACTCTCCAAATCCAGATGTGCAAAGCTGATACAGACATAATCAAGAAGACCCGAAGCTGTAATCGCTGCCAAAGGTGCTTCTACAAAGTATTGACTCAGGGGGCTGAATACTTTTGTAAAGTAGATCTTTTTGTACTTCGTAGTGTGTGTGTGTGTGTGTGTGTGTGTGTGTGTGTGTGTGTGTGTGTGTGTGTGTGTATCAGAGTGTGTGTGTGTATCAGAGTGTGTGTGTGTATCAGAGTGTGTGTGTGTGTATGAGAGTGTGTGTGTGTGTGTGTGTGTGTGTGTGTGTGTGTGTGCGCTTGTGTATGTGTGTGTGTGTGTGTGTGTGTGTGTGTGTGTGTGTGTGTGTGTGTGTGTGTGTGTGTGTGTGTGTGTGTGTGTGTGTGTGTGTGTGTGTGTGTTTGCATTTAACTTCAGTAAAGAAATTTTAAGGAGTTATGAGTTGAGAGATGTGCTGTGTTTGAACGACAGATATTTATGAACCCACCTTATCTACACTGGCCCTTACCCCTGACCGCAAGCTCGAGTCGTGACCTCGATCCAGGGGCTCTGGGCTGCCTCATTGGGAACACGTTTCTCAAGCCTGAAACTTCTACTGGCTGTGACAAGCACAAGTATGAAAAGCATAAGGTTGAAAATTATTCTTTATCATTGTCCTTTAATCCTTTTTTTAAAATCCCCACAAAACTACTACTGCAAAGCAGACTATTTCAGTCCCTGTGGGATATATAGACATCCCTCATGCCATGTGGAGGGTGTTTGACATGCTGGCACACTTGCAAAGTGTAGGTTGGTGAGGAGCCAGTGGAGAAAAGAAGTTTTTAACCCTCGACCAAACAGCCATTCATCCTGCAATCTCGAACGTATAATTAGTAATATCACGGCTGATCAGTAAAACAATAGCTTTCTATAAAAGGAGGGACCCCCCCCCCCCCCCCCAAAAAAAATATTGACGTTTGCTCAATTTAAAGGTTAAATAATTGTTGTTCGCAGTGGTCTACATATTATGTAGAATGGGAATCTGGGTGGGGGTATGTTTTGAAAAAGTAAAGTTGAAGGATTAGGCAAAAGGCTATGGGAGAGAAAGTTGGGAGAATGATGTGGGGAGAGGGAGAAGGAAAACTGAAGTTGATTGGGAGGAGAGTGCAGGCAGGGAAATATATACGGATGGAGGATCGTGTGTGTAGCTAGAGAGTTGGAATGGAAGGAAAATTTATGTTGCCCCCAAAGGGGGTGGAGGTATATTGCTTTTATATGATGGAGGTATTGACAGCCCCAAGACAGAAAACTGCAGTTAAAATATTGTGAAAATTTGTATTGAAAAGAAAATGGCGCATCGGACCCATGTAGCACGAGTTTACCATCCATATGCTCGCGTACAGTTTACATCAAGCAAACGAGCTTTTAAAAATCGAATCCGCGGAGAATCGCGAGAAGCGCATGAAGTCATAGGAAAAGCAGCCAACATGTGGTGCGTTGTTTGTTTTGTGCTCACAGCTCTTGGTCCAAAATCACCGCCGAGGAGAGAGATGTGGTGATTCCGCTCGTGCAGTTTATTTGCCTTCGCATGGCATCACCACCGGATGTCTGACGAGTCTGAGTTACTCCCTTTCCACACCACGTGGACACTTTCCCGCTTTTCCGCCACTGTCTGAGCTCATTGTTTATCCTTGTCTCGTTTCTCGGATTTCCATGGCGACGGACAGGGCAGCCAAAACGGCGACAGAACCTATACATTCACACTAGATATCTTTAATTATATGTCACCAAATCTTACATCTATGCATTGCCACTCAGTGAAGGGTAGAGGTACTTTCAGACTGTCCTTGTGTTGTGCAAAGTTGGCTGTTTTGGCAGCGCTTTGGAATACAACACGATCTGAAGATATATACCCAACAAAATATTGCAAGGGTAGCAAACACACACACCTTTTGAGTTGTCCAGATTCAATTTCTGACCAAACTATAAACTGTCCGATTGGTGCTTTCAAATGAACGTTAAACCTGCTAGCATTAGCTGGTCGGCGTAAAATATCCCACGGTGTCTTTCATGAAGAAGAGGTGAGTTCATCACCTGCACCATGAATATATTACTAACTAGCCGAAACCCGTGGAACATCCACGGAAGGGAGGATGTGGTGTATGGATAGAGTGTACCATTATGGATGGCATAGGGGATTTGCTTGTCCGAGTAAGAGTTAGGAAGAAAGATCAATTTTCACTTGTGCAAAAATGCTACTCACAATTACATTGCCTGTGCGTCGGCCTGTGATTGAGCCAGAGAGTTGGCCTGTGAGTCAACTTCCTTTCCAATGTCTGCAAGAGTTGAAATACTGATTGTGAATGTGTAAAATTATATGAAAGAAGAACATGCATATCAATAGACGATGCCATCGAAAAGGAGAGCAGCTGTCAATAGAAAAGGATGTCTGACTTATCAATTTGACATTATTGCACAGGAAATGACAAACAAAGAAACAGTTCATTTCCATCGGGTAATATTACGATGAGAGATCAGCCGATACCTTTATTATGTCCATCAGCATCCATGGCACTTAGAAAAAAAACGCAGCATCAGCCAGCCGCAGCCAACTATCACGTACCATCTCGAAGTCAATGCCATCCTTTTATCTCTTCGTATACAACTTACAAGTACAACTCACTGATCGCAACGTCACTCCATTTAACTTTATTAAAATGACGATAAAGACGTGAAACCCGTGGAACATCCACGGAAGGGATATCGTTCGTCTGTTTTCAGCTCGTTATCTTTAAGCTTCCTTACGTCTCGCCACCTGCTACACCTCTCTGAGTTACGAGGATTTATGCAACGCACCCCGAGTATCGCAACGTCACTCCATTTAACTTTATTAAAATGACGATAAAGACGTTTCCTTATATATCCTAATTTCAAATGTTCAAGGGAATAAAAAAGCTTACTTACGTCTCGCCACCTGCTACACCTCTCTGAGTTACGAGGATTTATGCAACGCACCCCGAGTATCGCAACGTCACTCCATTTAACTTTATTAAAATGACGATAAAGACGTTTCCTTATATATCCTAATTTAAAATGTTCAAGGGAATAAAAAGACCATTTGGTTCACACCACCCATCACACCACTCGACTGTCCAATCAGCAGAAGGCTCGCATCGCCTTCGCCCAGCAGACGCCAATACGATGGTGTCGTAAGATGGCGTCGTATCGGCCGATAATCGGATGCTTTTGGGTCCCAAAGTCGGCGAATTCAGATTTTTCGAGTATGGCTGTACGTGATAAACAAAGAGCGCGGTTCGTAGATGGAAAATGCATTAGTGCCGTGAGCATCGGGTCACTGGGTGCGGCGTAAAAGGGATAACAAAGTCGAGTCCTTCCGGTATTATTATATAGATGCATGCCACCTTCAGCCTTATCTTTAATTAGGCTGGTACCAGCTGGTTTGTAAAGCATTTTGGCAAAAAAAAACAAAAAAAATCCCAAGTCGACCCTACAAAACATTTAGTGCTTGTAGTTCTTAAGGAATATGTGTGTGTGCATGTGTACATAGACACACAGTTTCTTTGTAGTTTTAAAGATTCAAATAATTTTTAATTTTCTTGACCCAATAATTTATTTAATTTTTTTTGATCAGAATGCCATAGTTCCAACACAGTAACAGTCTTGAACTTGAACGGTACTCGGCAGAGCGCATTACCTCCGCCAGGCTGAATAGTTTACGTTTTATATCCCACTGATAGGCCAGATCTAGATTCATACCTGAATTAAAATCGAATCGCCTTGTTCTTATCACCGAACTAACTCATCCGCCAAGTTTTGTCACAATATATCCACAAGTTTTTGAAATATTATGCTATACTGTATATATTGTTTTTGAACCCATCATACAATGGTGAAGAATCACTTACAAATTTAAAAAACTCTCTTGTCCAGATCTTCACCAAAATCTAATCAATTCATCCTTTTCACACACCCAAACCTGTCAATCAAATTTCGTCCAAATCCATCCATAACTTTTTAAGATATCTTGCTCACAGACAGACAAACAGACAAACACACAGACGGACAAATAAACAGGAAGACAGGGGTGAAAATATAACCTCTGTCCACCTTCGGCGGTGGAGGTAATGAAGCAAAATAGAAATTAACTCTAAGAAAATTGTGATAGTTTATAAAATTTATGTTTTTAGAAAAATTTCATATTGCCTCTTTGACAATCCATTTTGTACCTGATAGATCAAGCAGATCACCTTTGTTGGTTTACGAAATACTGGCCAATAAAACCCTTATAATCTTCATAGACACTAGGAATGACTTCATAATCGGCATCAATTATGTAATCACATATTAGGCAATTGATTATTTATTGTCATCTCAAGTATCTGAAATGCATATTTTGACAAATTTACCTGTGGTGTCAACACTGCACTTACAGTTTATGGATTCCTTGTTGATGTTCTCATCATCGAAATCATCATGCTTTTTGTTCAAATAACGTGGAAAGTTAAACCTTTCCAGTTCATGAATTTCCTTCATGCCTCTTGCTCTTTGGTATGAGAAGTTGGCTGCTCTGCTTAAGCAATTGTAAGATTAATTGTACATCTCTGGCTGGGTTACAGCCGGACAGGTATATAATTTGCTATAACAGCCGTAAAACTAAAGGAATGTGTTGTTGGGAGATCAAAATGTACTGCAATGCCGTGGAAAGGGTATTTTTCAATCATAACATTTAAATGAATTTGTACAAAAGTAAGTTTGAGTATTGCTAAGAAATTAAGATTAATTCGTGGTAGATCATTCTAGATTCTATATTGATTCTCGATAAAGATTCAACAATCTGTATTAATCATATGCAGTGCATTCAGAAAGTATTCAGACCCCTTCACTTTTTTCACATTTTGTTATGTTGCAGCCTTATGCTGAAATCGTTTAAATTTTTTTTTTTCCCCTCGTCAATCTACACTCAATACCCCATAATGACAAAGAGAAAACAGGATTTTAGAAAATTTTGCAAATTTATTAAAAAGAAAAAACTGAAATATCACATTTACATAAGTATTCAGACCCTTTGCTATGACACTTGAAATTTAGTTCAGGTGCCTCCCATTTCTCTTGATCATCTTTGAGATGTTTCTACACCTTGATTGGAGTCCACCTGTGGTAAATTCAATTGATTGGACATGATTTGGAAAGGCACACACCTGTCTATATAAGGTCTCACAGCTGACAATGCATATCAGAGCAAAAACCAAGCCATGAGGTCGAAGGAACTGCCTGCAGAGCTCAGAGACAGAATTATGTCGAGGCACAGATCTGGGGAAGCATACAAAAAATCTCTGCTGCATTGAAGGTGCTCAAGAGCACAGTGGCCTCCATAATTCTTAAATGGAAGAAGTTTGGAACAACCAGGACTCTTCCTAGAGCTGGTCGCCCGGCCAAACTGAGCAATCGGGGGAGAAGGGCCTTGGCAATAGAGGTGACCAAGAACCCGATGGTCACTCTGGCTGAGCTCCAGAGATCCTGTGTGGAGATGGGAGAAACTTCCAGAAGGACAAACATCACTGCAACACTCCACCGATCTGGGCTTTATGGCAGAGTGGCCAGAAGAAAGCATCTCCACACAGGAAAGGAGCGGGGTGGGTCCAGGAACAGAGACGACCAGTGTACAAGACGAGGGGAATAAACCCCCCTTGGTAAGGGGAGAGCCGTTGCCCGATTCCGTAACAATATGTATATTTATATTTTTGTAACTACATGTGTATTTCATATATATATATACTGAAACGCAAAAGAAACTTACCACCTTTGAAACCTTTAAATATCAACAATAACACTGCGTGTAGTAAATGTGTGAACTTATTTGTGGACAACAGTGTCCTCACTGTCAGACAAAACAGTCACGGATGGTCACTTGAACCTTCAATGGTCACTTCATAGCACAGCTGTTGGACAGCCGTTTGGACTGTCAGTGATTAGCCAAGGGGTACGGGATGATGTTAATGAGCTGCACGTGATGTCTTGATATTGGCTTTAAAAAGGCCAGTGCAAAATGGGCATTTTGACCGAAAGATTTGACCATTTTGACCAACTTCAAAACGACCGAAAACGCAAAAGAAACTTACCACCTTTGAAACCTTTAAATATCAACAATAACACTACGTGTAATAAATGTGTGAACTTATTTGTGGACAACAGTGTCCTCACTGTCAGACAAAACGGTCACAGATGGTCACTTGAACCTTCAATGGTCACTTCATAGCACAGCTGTTGAACAGCCGTTTTGACTGTCAGTGATTAGCCAAGGGGTACGGGATGATTTTAATGAGCTGCACGTGATGTCTTGATATTGGCTTTAAAAAGGCCAGTGCAAAATGGGCATTTCAATCAACATGCCACGATTGTCAAGGGATCAACGGCAGCGTGCCCTGGGCATGCTGCAAGGCGGACTGAGCTACCGTGAGGTGGCACGTCGCCTTGGCTGTTCACACCAGACGATATCGGCCCTGGTGGACAGAGACACCCTCCACAACTCTGCAGATGACAGACCTCGATCAGGGAGGCCAAGAGGCACCATTGCAAGGCAGGACAGACAGATGGTCCGAAGTCACCTGCGGGATCGATTCCGTCCAGCATCCCGCACTGCGGCAGAAACTCCGGGGCGTGCAAACCCACGGATCTCCAATGATACTGCACGAAGACGACTGCATGACTATGGTCTGACTGCCAGAAGACCATACAGAGGCCCCATGATGACGGCTGCCCATCGCCGCAACCGACAGAGATGGTGCCAGCAGCATCAGCGGTGGACCTTGGCGCAGTGGAACGAGGTCGCTTTCAGCGATGAGTCAAGGTTCTGTGTGGACAGTCCTGATGGGCGTGAGCGTGTCTGGAGAAGAACTGGCGAGCGATATGCCGATTGTTGCGTGCGTCAAGCCAACAGGTGGGGTGGCCCAAGTGTGATGGTGTGGGCCGCCATATCAGGCCGGTACAGGACGCCACTGGTGGTTGTGGATGGGAATCTTAACGCCCAGCGGTATGTGGATAACATCCTGCGACCTCATCTGCTGCCATTCCTGCTAGACCACCCAGAACTGAGAACCTTTCAGCATGACAACGCTCGTCCACATGCTGCTCGCTTTACCACTGCATTTCTCCAAGGCGAGAACATCAACACCATGCAGTGGCCTGCGCTCTCCCCTGACCTGAATCCCATAGAGCACCTGTGGGATGAGCTTGGGAGACGCGTAGTTGGCAGGGCCAGGACATGGGCAGAGCTGCTTCAGACATTGAGGACTGAGTGGGACAGAATCCAGCAGCAATCCATCCAAAGACTGGTAGGCAGTATACGCCGATGATGCACTGCCTGTATCCAAAACAATGGTGGCCACACACGCTCTTGAAAGGGGACTGACATTGCACCCTGTGCTGTTCTGTACTGTAGAACAAACTGATGAGATGGTGTATCTTGGTCAAAAACTTGACATGTCATCAATAAAATGCCAATGTTTCAATTAGCAATTGTTGGTTTGTTTTATTTTGAACTGTTACAATTTTATTACATTTCAAACAAGTGGTAAGTTTCTTTTGCGTTTTCGGTCTTTTTGAAGTTGGTCAAAATGGTCAAATTTTTCGGTCAAAATGCCCATTTTGCACTGGCCTTTTTAAAGCCAATATCAAGACATCACGTGCGGCTCATTAAAATCATCCCGTACCCCTTGGCTAATCACTGACAGTCAAAACGGCTGTTCAACAGCTGTGCTATGAAGTGACCATTGAAGGTTCAAGTGACCATCTGTGACCGTTTTGTCTGACAGTGAGGACACTATTGTCCACAAATAAGTTCACACATTTACTACACGCAGTGTTATTGTTGATATTTAAAGGTTTCAAAGGTGGTAAGTTTCTTTTGCGTTTTCGGTCTTTTTGAAGTTGGTCAAAATGGTCAAATTTTTCGGTCAAGATGCCCATTTTGCACTGGCCTTTTAAAAGCCAATATCAAGACATCATGTGCAGCTCATTAAAATCATCCCGTACCCCTTGGCTAATCACTGACAGTCAAAACGGCTGTTCAACAGCTGTGCTATGAAGTGACCATTGAAGGTTCAAGTGACCATCTGTGACCGTTTTGTCTGACAGTGAGGACACTATTGTCCACAAATAAGTTCACACATTTACTACACGCAGTGTTATTGTTGATATTTAAAGGTTTCAAAGGTGGTAAGTTTCTTTTGCGTTTCAGTATATATACAGACTTGGCATTTAATATGGAATATTTTTTTTGTGGGGGTGAACTTACTTTTCAAGATGACTTAGAACCAAAAGTTCATTGGAATTATGTTGAAATTATTCTAGATTTTGTTCATGTGACCTTTAAAAGAAACAAAAACCACATTTGACATTTCGAAGCAAATAAATTGATCCTTGAAAGTGATGTAAACTGATAACGAACTCTATTCATGGACAGTACTGTGTTAAACTTCTGTGCATTTCCCAGAAGTATCTCTTTATTTTGCACATTAGCCAAAATTTCTTTTTAACAAAAACAAAAGTTAAATTACGACTGGGATTACGGACAGTAAAATTACGGTTCAGTACTTCGTGTAACCCCCACGAGCATTCAGGAAAGCACGTACACGTTGAGGCATGCTGTTCACGAGATTTGCCATGGTTTGGACAGGAATCGCTTGCCATGCAGTTACAATAGCCTCCTGCAATTCACGCACAGAGGCAAGCTGCTGGTCCAAGTTGTCGATTTGACGCGTTAATTCTGCCCACAAGTTCTCTATCGGATTAATATCCGGGGACATGGCAGGCCACTCCATATGCTCTACACCACGGTCAGCAAGAAAGTGTTAGATCATGTGAGCACGATGAGGCCATGCATTGTCATCTTGGAAGACAAAGTTTCCTCGAAAGGCTGCACGAACAAATGGAAGCAATGTTTCTTCCAGAATGGCCCTGTGCTTGAACTGGTTCAGGTTTCCATTCAGGACAACCAGGTCAGTTTTGCCCCCTGCATGAAAAGCAGCCCAAACGGTCACCCCACCACCTCCAGCTTGGACTCTTGGCACTATACAATCTTCGTTGTAGGCTTCATGCACTTGTCTGCGCACTCGGACGCGGCCATATTGACGATATACCAGAAATCTAGACTTGTCACTGAATATCACGTGATTCCAGTGTCCTGGCTGCCATTGTCAGTGCTCTCTGGCCCACTGCAATCGGTGCTGGCGGTGTTTTCTGGTCAGACGTGGCTTTCTCAGGGGACGCCTGGCACGATAGCCTGCTTGAACCAGTCGTTGGTTGACTAGCCTTCTGGATACAGGCACATTTGTCAGTTGCTGCCACTCAGCCCTAAGCCGATTATCTGACTTGGTACGGCCATTGCGGACTAACCGGTGCAGCTGGCGATCATCCCTCCTTGTGGTTCTGCGGGGACGTCCTGACCTAGGTATTGGAGAAGGGACACCCCTCTGAGCATTTCGTTTCAGGATCTTTGACACCTGACCTTGAGTGATGCCATACTGCCGAGCAATAGCACGTTGTTTCATGCCGGAATTTCGTAAAGCCACCACTAAATGACAAACAGCATTGTCGAGTTGACGGACCATCTCCAGGGGAAGCGGCAATAACTTTTGTAGACGTGCAGCAGTTGTTTTCCACTAATACAGAACGCAACAACCCTTATATACCCGATTGTGAAGCCAATCGTCAAATGTACCTGTCCGTACATTTTGTCACGCCACCTGTGATATAATCCTGTTATTGACTTATTGCTGTGACAGACAATCAGTGACATGGTTCTTTTAACAAAGAAATCACCGAAGCGTAAAAGAAACTCACCAGATTGATATACCGAGTTCAGAAATTAAACCCGTCAAGAAAAAAAAAAAATTCCATATTAAATGCCAAGTCTGTATGTATATATATATATATATATATATATATATATATACATTGTTGCGGATTTGAGAATCCTGTGTTTTTTTTGTATTGTTGTAAGTGTCATGAGAATTGTTGTAAATATCACCCTCCGCAGTGTAAAGGTCAAAGTCCTAGTTAATCCATCGCATACACGTAGCCAATCATATATCCTTCTAAATAGTTATCTCCTTACTGTGTGTATTAGTTTAAGGCTCTGTCTTCCATTAATTGACACTGCATTGCATCAAAGTCAAATAAGCTAGATTCCCTTTCAATTCCCCATTTGTCAGCAATTGCCAACTGCATTTACCAACTGCATTTGCCTCCATTGAGCACGCGGTCAGTTCGGAGAAGAAAGGCGTGTCTCCACCTCGTCATAGGAAGGAGGAGTGAGCCAACCCCGATTAACCAACCAAGGACGAGGGGTTTGGCTTGAGAGGGCGGAGAGAGAACGATCGGGGAGGTTCGAGGGTGTGGCCTATATAACCCGCGGCGGGACGCCCCCCCAGGATGAGTCCCCCCAAACACAACATGAGCGGCCAGCACACATTCATGGGGGAGGGGGAGGGGAAACAAACGTTGGGATCCTGTTAGCAAAATGGTTACGATGTTACCAGGACCTTGTTGTATCCACTGCAACGACCTCTTCTTGTCATCACCAAAGAGCACCACACCGGCAACATGGCCACCCCCAGCATGAGCAGAAAGAGGCAAAGGCGATCCCCAGCACAAGCACGAAGAGGCAAAGAGCGTCGGGAACCATGCAGGTAAAAGTGCCAGGGACACGTGGCGAGTAAGCAAGTCATGATCTCGTGCAGAAAAAGAGTACGAATCATGCACACGTGCAGAGCGCAGAGAGTCCGACGAACACCCGCAGAGTGTCGAATGACCACGTGCAGAGTGCAACCGGCAGGCAGAGAGCAGGCACGTGCAGAAAGAACAAAGTTCAAAGCAGCAGAGAGAGAATCAAGCCATGGCTTCGTGCAGCAAGAGAGAGCAGAGAGTGAGACCGGCCGGCAGGCCACGTGCACTGAGAGCGAAAAACACGAGCAGAGCGAACAAAGTCCCAGACCTTTCTGTCCAGCAGAGAGCGTCATGCAGGCACATGCAGGGAGAACAAAGTCCAGGGCCTTTATGTTCATGCCCCTGCCGAGGGTGGGGGCTGTTCGAGGTTTTTTGGGCTCCCGATTGGTGAAGTTTGTCACCCTTCCCCCATGAGCCCTCTCGAAGGAACTTTTACCATGACACTCTTTGGCCCCTATGGGACATAACCCAGTAGGCACACAGACATTGGATCCACGTTGAATCAACGTCACGATTCGACGTGGACCCGAGGTTGAAAACGAGTTGGATTTGTAAATTGGATCAACGTCATTTTTCCAATGTTGAATAAACGTCGTTTTTCCAACATTGATACTTTTCCAACGTCGAATAAACGTTGATACAATGTCACACTTTCAACGTCGATTGAAAGCCAAGTTGCCAACGGTGAAACAACGTTGAATGACTGTCGGTTTTGATGTAGGTATTAATGTTGACAAAACGACATTGGTCTCAGGTTGGGTTTTGGTTGTCCGATGTCGCGACCTCATTCCAACCGTTATTCGACGTTGAAACAACGTCGTGTGCCCGCTGGGAAGGCTGCCTCATCTCGTGGACTCCAGCGCGACAGATAAATTTGAACACGCACTTAGCTGGTGTGCTTTTGGGCCTGCATGCACTGCTTGGCAAATTATCCCCTTATGAGTGGAGGGCCTCACTTCCCATCTCCAATGCATAATGACATACTAACCCCATATAAGGGGAAGAGACTAAGATAATGTTCTGCTATGAATGAAATAACTATACTAAGGGACCTGTATGGTGCTTGCCATTACTCCTTAGCGGTTTCCCAAATCCGCAACAATATATATATATATACATATACACAGGGTGAGCCAGAAATATGGTCATTTTTGAAATTCGTGTGAAGGAAATAAAAAATTGTATTTCAAAACAAATTCTTACAGGAAAGTGAAGTACATAACATGCCATTTATTTGTGGAAAATAACATCTAGGAGATGCACACCATTTTGTCTGACACATTCCTCCAATCTTGGACGCCAATTATTCATGACGTTCTGCAACATGGCCACGTCAATATCATTGATTTCGCGTCTGATGTTTTCCGTAGTTTCATGAATAGTTTGTGGACGGTTAACATACACTTTGTCCTTTAGATATGACCACAATAAATAATCAAATGCAGTCAAATCGGGTGACCTCGTTGGCCATGGAATATCGCCGTTTCTGGAAATGGCATGCTTTGGAAAAAGTGCCCTTACAGTAGTCATGGACACTCTGGCGGTGTGGGAGGTTGCACCATCTTGCTGAAACCACGTCATTGGGCTCACTTCTGAAAAACTAAATCAGTTCCAAAAAAAAATAAAAAAATAAAATGCATGTTATGTACTTCAATATAATGAATGAATTTATTCGATTATATATGTATACGCACCACCCTTTAGCTGTTGTGGTGACTAAAACCTGTGTCCACGGCATCACCACACCAATTTTTTAACAAGCCTGTATTGCCTTCCCCCTAAGCACTGGCAAAGTGTCAACACAATATGGCAAATGTTTAACTACAATTTGTATTATGTATTATATTGGATTATATTACATCATATTATATTTACTGACCAATGTCGACTATAATATTTATACAAATTAGTGTTTGTGTAAGGAAAGAAAAAAAGTAGCCTTTAAAGAAACGCTTGCATCACTCGGATATGCAAGTAGTTTCGCTGTGAGCTTTCTCCCGCACTACATCTAATGAGACAGCAAATCAAATTCTCAACAACATTAGCTCACAGGGGTTACGAGCGATCATTCATTTTCCAAGAGCTTTTGCCATATCGCCGCAGAGTTGGTTTCAAAGCTCTCGGTTTGATTGTTCGTGGACCCAGCGTGACGCTGCTGTCCACGGATACACTCTGAAGGCAACGTTTTGAAGGCAGGAAGACAAACACTCGCACTGTTGAAATAAGACTTGTATCATGGTTCCATGAGCCAAGGAGAGGCGCCGAGAAAACCCCCCCAGCACTATCATTCAAACCGCCTTGCGTTTCCTCGTGGTGCAGGGGAACGGCTCCTGTGACCACATTGTCTGCTGCCCTCGCAATCGGCTGAGGATTGGAGGCGACTTTCCGTTGTCTCTGTGAAAGCACCTCTTTATCCAGTGTCCGGTGGTGACCTCAGACAGCATAGCCGGTGGCTACAGATATGTTCACACACAAGGAAAAAAACAACAACGACTTGGAGAAATTCTCAAGAGTGATTCATAAAACGAAATATACTGAATATGCTTCTTTGGGAATATTCACAAATTGGAGTTGGTTACTCGTTGCCCTTTCATTTTGCCTCATATGTAACATCGTTCTACTCAAAACATTATGACGGTTTTATCGTTACCTCCGCCACCAAAGGTGGATGGAGATTATGTTTTCACCCCTGTCTGTCCGTTTGTGAACTAAATATTTCAAAAAGTTGTGAACGGATTCAGACGAAATTTGGCAGAGATGTAGCGAATATGACAAGAACGAAATGATTAGATTTTCGTGAAGATCCGGATCCGGGTCCGGCTAGTACAATTTTTTAAGTGATTATTCACCATTGGGAGATGGGGCCAAAAACGATACATAGCAGGATATCTCAAAAAGTTGTTGATGGATTTGGACGAAACTTGGTGGACCGATTGTGTGTGTGACAAGGACGATTCGATTCGAATTTGATGAAGATCTGAATATGGATTCGGATGTGAGAATTTTTTTTTTTTTAAGTGATTCTTCACCATTGCGAGATAGGGCCAAAAACGCTATATAGCAGGATATCTCAAAAAGTTGTTGATGGATTTGGACGAAACTTGGTGGACAGGTTGTGTGTCTGACAAGGACGATTCTATTCGAATTTGATGAAGATCTGAATATGGATTCGGATGTGAGAATTTATTTTTTAAAGTGATTTTTCACCATTGGGAGATAGGGCCAAAAACGCTATATAGCAGGATATCTCAAAAACCTGTGGATGGATTTGGACGAAATTTGGATGGATTCTCCCCCCCCCCCCCCTTCCCACGCCTCCTCCCCCCAAGCCCTCTCCCTCCCACACATCTCCCTGCTCTTAAATGTTGTGTGCTCTCAAGTGTTTGTGTGCTTCCCCTTCTCTCCCCATCTTGTCTTCCGCTCCCTCTTTTTATATATTTTGTTTGTCTGGTTGATTTGTTTGTGAAGTAAATGTCAGCTCTTTCACGAGCCTCGATTCAGTATACAAAAAAAAAAAAAAAAAACAAACTTGGTGGACAGGTTGTGGGTGTGACAAGGAAGAATCGATTAAATTTTGCTGAAGATCCGGATCCGGATAGTAGAATATTTATAGTGATTCTTCACCATTGGGATATCGGGCCACAAACGATATACAGCAGGATATCTCAAAAGGATGTGGACGGATGATTTCGATTAATTGTGATTCTTTATTGTGATTTTCTGGTCTACTCTGGAATACAAAACGTAAACTGTTCACCTGGTGGAGGTATGCTCTCTACTGAGTGCCGTTCTAGTTTTTCAACATATAACTGCACAATTAGTAAGAATTTTTAACACGAATTATTTATACTTTATAATATTTTTTAAATTACGATTAATTATATAATTATTTAATTATAATTGTTATCATTTATACTTTATAATATTTTTAAAATTACGATTAATTATATAATTCTTTAATTATAATTACTATTATTTATACTTTATAATATTTTTTAAATTACGATTAATTATATAATTATTTAATTATAATTATTATTTATACTTCATAATATTTTTTAAACTACGATTAATTATATAATTCTTTAATTATAATTATTATTATTTATACTTTTATAAAGTAAAAACGTTGGAGTTTCTCGCATTATTTTCGACAACTTCTTGAAATCCCCTTTGTACGTTAAAACCTTCCTGCGATTTTTTGTACATGGCCCGGCGATGCTCCAAACATCACTGCATTAATAACCATTAAATTGTTATGTTAGTATGGCAGTACCTAAATAATTATCATTATCTGTAACTTTCGGTCCAATTTTTTTTTTCAACATCCGCTACTGTGTGCATGTATTTGTAGCTTTTACCCTGCATTCCTTGCTATACAGCAGAAAATAAAAGGGAAAGTCATCAGCGAGACGTTCAACCTGAAGAAAAGGTTTTTCTAATCACATTTTCAGCCTCAAATTGAATTTTGTTCCTTCCATCCTGTGTCTCGGGACCTCGGCACGGTTTCTCGCTGCCAGAACTGCACAGACGGACGGCCGGAGAGCTATATGGGACGGGCAGCTGACGTGAAAGGCACCGATGGCTGGAGACAGTCAGACAATTTGCAAAGGTCTTGAAAGGGCAACCCATCTGTGTTCAAAGCCACCAGGTGCACTCATAGGCAGCTCGCTGCGTATGCGCGCTGAGTGTTTGTCAGTTATGGTGTTCTCAAGATTGCTGAAGGATGTGCTATACTTGTTTATATAAAAGACTGAGAATAATCTACTTTTTTTTACAAATTCTCTTTTTTTTAACCCTTTTAATTAATGTAATTCCAAAATGCCCACACAGGATAAAGGGGTGATATTATTATCAAATGTCTACTGCTAATATTTAATTATAAAGAACTGGGAAAAACAGGCAGGCTCTGCAGGTTGATAGGAAATCTCATGAAGATGTCATTTGATAAGTACAGTGAAGTAATCTTCGACTCATCAACAAAGAGGCAGAGAGTTTGGAGTTTGGAGAGTATGGCAGGATCCCAGACTGGATAAAAAGCACGAGATATGTCCTGAGAGACGGCTCTGATCTCATATCTGATATTGAGGGTCTCCATCCATTGTCGTGTGAGCAGAAGCAGCATGTTCAAGGTGAAGTGACCTTGTTTGAAACGAAATTGGTGATCTGATATGAGGTTTTTGTAGAAAAGGAAGGATTTCATATAAATGCGAATATAAATATCATATATATGCGGGTTGGCAGGATTGACTAGAAATATATGTGCATTTACCTCTGAGTATCCAGCCTGAATTTGAATCTCGACCCAATTATATACTGTCATCATGGTGTTTTACAGGCAGAGCCAAGCTTCCATGGGTGTACCGTCCCTTGGATGGGTGGTACAGTGCCTTCCGAAAGTATTCACACCCTTTGAGCTTTTACCCATTTTGGTGTGTTACAGCCTGAATTTAAATGGATTAAATTGCGATATTTTTTGTCACTGATCTACACATCATATCCCATAATGTCAAGGTGGAATTTTTTTAGAAATCTGTACTACAAAATAATTAAAAATGAATACAGAATTATCTCATTTACATGAGTATTCAACCCTTTGTCGGAGTCTATACTTTGTGGAAGCACCGTTGGCAGCAATTACAGCTTCTTCTTGGGTATGTCTGTATCAGCTTTGCACATGTGGATTTGAGGAGATTCTCCCATTCTTCCTTGCAGATTTTCTCAAGTTCTGTCAAGTTGGATGGGCAGTGTCGGTGAACAGCAATTTTCAATTCTTTCCACAGATTCTCAATGAGATTCAAGTCTGGGCTTTGGCTGGGCCACTCAAGGACTTTCACATTCTTGTTCTGAAGTCATTCCAGTGTTGCTTTAGCTGTATTATTGGGGTCATTGTTGTGTTGGAATGTAAATCTTTGCTGCAGTCTAAGTTATTTTGTACTCTGAAGCAGGTTCTCCTCAAGGATTTGCCTGTATTTGGCTGCATTTAATTGTTCCCTCTATCCTTACAAGTCTCCCAGTCCCTGCCGGTGAAAACCATCCCCATAGCATTATGCTGCCACCACCATGCTTCACGGTAGGGATTGTGTAAGATGGGTGAAGAGCTGTGCTTGGTTTCCGCCAGATGTAGCACTTTGCAATTCAAGCCAAAGAGTTCAATTTTCTTATCATCAGACCACAGAATATTTTGCCTCATGCTCTCAGTCTTTCACGTGCCTTTTTTCCAAACTCCAGGCGTGCTGTCATATGCCTTTTTCCCCAGGAGTGGCTTCCTCTGGCCACTCACCCATAAAACATAGACCTGTGAAGTGCTGCAGAGACTGTTGGCCTTCTGGCAGGATATCCCATCTCAGCTAAGGAACTCTGTAGTTTGTCAGAGTGGTCATTGGGTTCTTCTTCACCTCCCTGACCAAGGCCCTTCTTTCCCAGTTGCTCGGTTAGGTCAAACAACCATCTCTAGAAAGAGTCTGGGCAGTTTCATATTCCTTCCATTTCCTAAAGACAGAGCTCACTGTGGTATTTCTCCAGGTCTTTGGAACTTTCAGTGCTCTAGAAATGGTTTTATACCCTTCCCAAGATCTATGCCACCTCACGGAGTTCTACTCGTAGTTCTACGGACAGTTCCGTAGACTTCATGGTAGAGTTTCTGCTCTGTCATGCACTGTCAACTGTGGGACCTTATGTAGAAAAGTGTGTTTCTACTAAATCATGTTCAATCAACTGCATTGGCCACAGGTAGACTCCGATCAAGTTGTAGAGACATCTCAAGGATGATCAAATAAAATTTGATGCACCTGAGCTCAATTTTGAGTGTCATAGCAAAGGTGTTGAATACTCATTGACTCGAGACATTTCAGCTTTTCATTTTTAATTAATTTTAAATCTTTCTAAGAAGAAAATTCCACTTTGACATTATGGGGTATTATTATGTGTAGATCAGTGACAAAAAAATCTCAATTTAATCCATTTTAAATTCAGGCTGAAACACAACAAAATGTGAAAAAGTCAAGGGGAGTGAATACTTTCTGTAGGCACTGTAAACTGGGCGCCCAGTCTGCTCGCATTAATTGAAAGATGTTAGAGATCCCACGGGGTCATTCTTGAAGATCAGGCGAGTTATTGCCAGCATTCTGAGCAAATTCTGTGTTTGCTTCCAAATTTTGTGTCCTCAATCCCCCCATCCTTGATGCCTTCTGTCCTTCCCTGCCATACACAACTGCTCCTGGACTCTATGTATTTTGGACCTGAGAAGGTGGAGAAGATTCTTTCAACCCTCGACTTTGACTCTGCAACTGGACCAGATGGCATCAGCAAACAGGTCCTAAAAACCTGCTCTGCTGCTCTTGCACATCCTCTCTCTGCCATTTCACCCTGTCATTTGCCCTCAATCATCTTCCATACAACAACAACAGGCATTTTAAGGCCATTTTCCCTGCTAGAGCGGGGGTTAGCCTTGCAGTCCCCATGACAATCTTCTCCATTTTGCCCTATATTCTGCATCTCCCCTTGTTAACCCCCTTGCCCGCATTTCTTCTTCCATATGCTTGGAAGTTAGCCAACACCACTGCATTAAATAAAAAGGTGCAAAAACGGATCCACTTTACTACAGACCGATCAGCTTACTTCCAATCAGCAGCAAGGTCATGGAATCCATATTCGCATAGATATGAAATCCTTCCTTTTCTACAACAACGTCATATCAGATCACCAATTTCGTTTCAAACAAGGTCACTTCACCTAAGACATGTTGCTTCTACTCACACAACAATGGATGGAGGCCCTCAATGTCAGACATGAGATCAGGGCTGTCTCTCTGGACATATCCCGTGCTTTTTATCCAGTCCTGCCTTACTCTCCAAACTCTCTGCCGATGCAATCCAAGGCCAACTCCAGTCTTGGATTACTGACTTCCTCCCCTCTCGTAGGCAACATGTGGCTCTCAACAGAATCATTTAATCTCCTCTCCATGTCAATGCTGAAGTGCTCCAGACAGTGTTTTTGGCCCATTCCTATTACTGGTCTTCATCAATGATCTCTCTGACTCTCTGGAAAATCCTCTTTCTCTATTTTGCTGATGACTCCATCCTCTGCCCTGACATCCCTCATCTTTCAGACAGGAAGGCTGCACCCTCTCCCCTCTCTCTTCAGACCTTGAAAAAAAAATCACAAGATGTTCAAACACTTGGAATGTCCTTTAATCCTGACAAATCTCACTCTCTCACTAATCCTGACAAATCTCACACTTTCTCTCTCCAAAAGAACCGTCTGGTAAACTCCCCCATATACTTTCTCAACAATCCTCTTGAGGAGGTTCAGTCTTTCAAACTCCTGGGTCTCACTATCAGCAATGATGTTTCTTGGGTAAACCACATTTCAAAGTTGGTGTCCAAAGCCACCTGGGCATCCTCCGTCCTACAAAGTCTTTCCTTGGCATACCTGAACTTCTATCCACCTACAAGGCCTTCATCTGCAGCTTGATGGCGTGCTGCTCTCCCCTTTGGGCTGGCTCCCCTGTCACATATCTTGCTCAGCTTGATGCCGTGGAAACTAAGGCCTTCAAGGTTATTGGAATCTACCGGAATGAAGCTGATTATATGGCCTATCACTTAGCCATCACAGACAGGTTGGTGGTCTCTCTGTCTTCTTTCTGATCACCTCCTTTTTGGGCTTGCACCCTCTGATCTTTCCATGCTTTGTTCCCACCAAGTTTCTGCAACGCACACAGTCCACCACCAGCCTCCTTCTGATGAAACGACCTAAATCCAGGATCACTGCCCACACTCCACTCATTTGTTTATTTTTATACCACCTGTGGAACCAACTTCAACATTCTTTTCAATCTCATTCTTCCCTCCAGGTCTTCAAGAATGCTGATCACCACCATCTCAGATCATCCCCAATCACGCTGCCTTTAAGCAACCTCTCCTCCCCAGTGTTTGTCCACCTCCCTTTGTCTTGTCATTCGGCTCTGCTGTTGGTGTTTCCTTTTATCTCTCTGCTGTTCCTTTTGTTCTGTTAATAATGTAAATAATGTAAATAATGCAGCATGTGAGCTCAGAATTCAAAATTCCACACCTCACAATTCCATAGTGAATCACAGTCCAATGTGCCTTTGCTAATAACAATAACAATCACAACTATCTTCTACCACGAAGGGACGCCCCTTCGTGGTAGTTGTACCCACCAATGTAAATTGGTGGCCAAATCTTCCCCATTCTTCCCTGCTGCCCAGATTCGTCAGGGCAGCGCGGTCATGGTCAGGGTGCCGATCAGTCCCCATGGACCGGCCCTTTCCCTCTTGTCTCTCTCGCCCTCGCTCTTGCTCTTTCTCTTTCTCTTTCTCTTTCTCTTTGTCTTTCTCTTTCTCTTTCCCTTTCTCTTTCTCTTTCTCTTTCTCTTTCTCTTTCTCTTTCTCTTTCTCTTTCTCTTTCTCTCTCTCTCTCTCTCTCTCTCTCTCTCTCTCTCTCTGTCTTTCATGGCCTGCCTTTTTGAAGGTGGGGGTACACCATCCTAGATGTGGGGGATCTCTTGGTCAATCCTGGGAGATCAATTCGATGTCTCCACGCCATAGGCTTGTTGAAGAGAACTGTCCAGGGTTAAACAACAACAACAATAACAATCCTTAGCAGATTGTTAAATACATTATTGAGTTAGTGTTACAACCAAAGTGTGTACAAGAGGTGTGACCATTTTGTTCAGTGCTTACAAACACCTGAGTCACTCAGTGGCCAAAATTCACATGAGACAGCATGTGGACAGGGCTGGGAGGGGGTTCAGTATTGAGTGTTTTGTTTTTTCACCATTGCAATTGTAAGAATGGATGGGATATGAACGAACAGTGCTCACCTTTTTAAGCTCCTTTTTACAAATCTGATTTGAAATCATCTTAATTAGTTTATTTATTTCATTTCACTGGTGTGGGATTGGGGAAGAGGAAGGGGGATTGCGGAAGAGACTATATATTGCTAGCACACCGGACATCCAACTTAACGTCCATCGCAGGAATGGCACACTTTGTGATGAAACGACCTGCTAGGAAACACTAACTTGACAATTTGTACGGGTTTTGGGAGGAGGGCAGGAATCGAACCCAAACTATAGACAACTCAACTGAATAATCATCAGACAGAATTGAATAATTTCATCAATAATGATGGAGAATAATCTGTCGAGACTCTGCCCCGATTGAAACATCCCAAACACTCTTTTTGAAGTGAGATTTCCACTTTCTTCCAGTGTCTCTCACCACTCGGTCTTGTCAGCCATCGATTTCGACCTGCAGTGGCCTTTCCAGCTCGATGACAGATGCTTGAAGTGGGAACCTCGTGTTCTCAGAAAGCAGAAATCTCCATTTATGATCCTTGACAGGACCTATTGCGGCTATTCCATTAACAAGGAATAAATAGCAAAGGCATTAGACGCAGGTGGCGGCCATTCGGCCCATCATGCCTGTGCCATACCTACACGAAATTAAATAAATCCGTCAAAACGACGCAATTATATTGGGGGACAGGGGGAGTGAGGAGGAGGAGGAGGAGGAGGGATGAGAAAAGTGGGGGCAGAATCAGGGATAAACTATTCACCAAGTTTACCTAACCAACTCGGCCACCAAGTTTTGTGAAAATCCGTCCACAACTTTTTCAAATATTATGCTATGTATAGTTTTTGGCCCGATCTCTCAGTTTATCCGTGAAAATTTTGAAAGAGGGTGGAGACTTTGTATAGGCACTGTATATATATTTGTTATATATATATATATATATATATATATATATATATATATATATATATATATATATATATATATATATATATATATATATATATATATATATATATATATATAATGTTGCGGATATGGGACTTGGCCTCAATATCCGCTTGTAAATACTCCCCTATTTCCCCAATACTCCCCAACTATCCCCAATCCCCCATTCCCTAGTCCCATTGCCTGTAAATAACACTCTGTAGAACCGACCTTCCCCTTTTTCCCCCATTAAATGTCGTGCCCAGGTCCACCGCATCTCACGTAGACAACTTTCGGACATCTTGCTAGTTATTCTTAGTCTATGTCAGTTAAGGACTCGTTTCCATTAATTCTGACTCTTCGTTGCACCAGAATGTGATTATATGGCACCAGTAGTGAGTTTAGGACCTTCCCATACCTCCTCCCATCTTCTTCCCCAAACAACAACTACAACAACAACTACAACAACTACAACAACGGCGCGGCGTGCGGGGAGTGTGCGTCCTCACACCGGCGTGGTTAGCCGCCATTGCCCATGCGCTCCACGGGGTTACCACGAAGGGGCTGGCTGTCAGCTCCTCGTCAGGGGCGGAGCCAGTAACCCCCCCGCACCCAATAAGAAGGGCGGACCGATTCCATCTGGGGCGGAGCTAACTAGCCGAGGGCGTGTCACTCCCCGCCGGATATACGCGGCGACTTGCCGGACGTGACGTCAGATGCGCCCCCAGCTTGAGAAGACAATCACCACATCCGAGCGCTGCGACCTCCCCGCATCTCTAGACCGGACCGGGTCGATCCTGCCCTGAGCCCAGGTGCACCTGGAGCCATCGATTCTGCCTTTCCTTGCCATCAATCCCCGTGTGAGTCAGTTTTGTCCTGTTTATCTGTCGTCTGTCAGGGAATAAGATAAGTGTGTCTAAGTGCCTGTCTTTCTATGCTGTCCCTCTCATTCCTGTAATCTAACCTTCCGCCCTAATATAACCTCCTCCGGAGGTCTTGAGAACTGAACCCTTGGTGTCGTGTCATTTTAGTCCCAGCCGTTGTGTCCTTTTCCTTCATTGATTCAGCGTAGCGCGACTCGGCAACGTTCGAGTATAATCGGGTAACTTGTGCGGACACGGCGGCCATTCCGCTCGGCCCACCATAACATCAAAGTCGTGTCTGTAACAATTGGTGTCGAGGAGTGAGATTGGACCCGGAGCGCGTTTACGCGCTCGAAATTATAACGGCGCAATTTGAATTTGTTTTACGGAAATAAAAACCCGAATTTTGAAAGTCGCGCTATGGCGGATCAAGACAGCTGGGGTCCGGTAGAGGAGAGTGAGGCAGGGTCGGTCCAGGACCAAATTGAGGGACGCGAGGAGAGCGAAGCAGCGAGGGTAGCAGACGCACAAAATAGCGTCGTTGCGCCCGACGTTGCGGGGGCGCAAAATGGCGCCTCGCTGGTCACCGCGCCCGCGACCGTGGCAGCGCCCCTGGTGGATTCGAACCTTTTCCTCCTGCAAATGGGGGCCCTTATGGAGAGGCTAGAAGCAAAAATGGGGGTGATGGGAAACCAAATGGGGGTAATGGGGAACCGGATGGAGGCTCAGAATGAGCAAATGAGGGTTGATAGTGAGCGATTAGAGGGCCAAATGGGGGTAATGAGGGACGAAGCGAGGGGTACCGGTGAGGGGTTAGACAATAATTTTAAGGGATTAGACAAGAAATTTGGGAAGTTAGACAATAATTTTGAGGAGTTAGACAAGAAATTTGGGAAGTTAGACAATAATTTTGAGGGGTTAGACAACGGGATAAAAGAGGTGAGAAATGGGTTAATGGGGGTAGAAAATAGAATGGCTGCCCAGGAGAATCAGATAGAGGGAGTGAAAAATGGGTTAGAGGGGTTAGAAAACAGGATGGAAGGCAAATTGAGGGACATGAGGGACCAAGCGGAAAGGGAAGTTAACCAAATGGGGCAGCAGATAGAGGGGGTCAGAATGGGGGTAGAAACTAAACTGGATGCTCACAGGGAGGAAATGGAGCAGATGAGGGTGGCATCTGGGCAGGAGATGCAAGTGATGGGAGAGGAGATCAGAAGAGGTGTGAGTGAGGAGGTCGGAGGAGTGCGCGAGGAGGTGAGGCACTGTAAGGAGCGCATGGAGAAGGAGGTGAGAAAGGGGACTGTAAAATTGCAAAGTGGTATAGAGGAGTTGACGCTGGGAGTAGAACAACTGACAGTGGGACAAAAGGAGTTGGGGGAGCAGGTAAAGAAGAACACAGCGGTAATAGAGGGGTTAAAATCGACGCAGAAGGAGATGAAAAAGGACGTAGTGGTAATTAAAAAAGAGTGTCAGACGGTACATGAGGACTTGACGAGAAAAATGAACAAAGTGGTAGAGGTGATGGAGGTTAAAGAGCGGGAGGTGCGGGAGCACATAGAAAAAAATAAAGTGGAGTTAGAGGAAGAACTTAAAGGGGCGCACGAGGAGGTGAAGCAGAAATTAGAAGAAGTGGAAGAAGGGGTGAGCGAAATTAAAAAGCGACGGAGAGAGGATAAGAAAGAGATAAAGGAGGAAGTAAAAGAATTGGTCCAAAGTCTGTGTTCGGATCGTGATGATGTGCTCATTAACCGGATGAGGGATTCGCAGGTGATGGAGGAGAAGCGAAGAGAAAGAGGACCCGGTGTAAGTGGTGACCAATATGGTCGTGCGTATGATGCGCCAGGGGATTTAAGAAGCTTGGGGGTCGAAATGGACCCGGGTGTTCGTGAGAGGCCGTTGGTGAAGTGTGCGACAGGTCTGGTGTGCGAAAAAGGAGGTGTGCGAGAAAGTCCGACTCTGGGGTGTGTGAGGAAAAAGTGCGTGCCAAGGAGTGAGGGTGCTGGCGAGAGTGAGTCGGTCGTAGCGCGTGTGCGAGGGAGCACATGGAAGCGTGGTGTGGTAAGTGTTACAGAGGGTGTGACGGGAGAGTGTGCGCAAGAGTGTGCGCGAGAAAGGTGTGTGACGGACAGGTGCATGGGGAAAGAGTGCGCTGTCAAAGGCAAGGAAGAATGCGCGCCTGTGGTGAGGGTTACAGAGGGTGTGACGGGAGAGTGTGCGCAAGAGTGTGCGCGAGAGAGGTGTGTAACGGACGGGTGCATGAGGAAAGAGTGCGCTGTCAAGAGGGTGAGTGCGCTGTCAAGAATGGAGGAGAGAGTAGTGAGAGTGACAAGGAGCGTGAGTTGGTGGTGACAGGTGAGAAAGGAAGCACACCTGGAATGGTAGAGCGTGAGTGGGAATGCACGCTGGAATTGGTAGTGAGGCACATGGTTGGGTGTGCGAATGAGAGCACACCTGTGATTGTCACAGAGGAGGTGACAGAGGAGGGGGCGCGAAGAGGTGTGTTGGTGAGGTGTGCGACCAACGAATGTGTGCCAAAGTGTTCGGTGGTCAGGTGTGTGACCAAGGCTGTGAGTGGAATGAGAGTACCGAGGTGTGTAAGGAAAGGTACGAGGAGCATGGAGACGGCTGGATGTGTGAGCAAGGAACGGGCTGCGGGGTGTAAGAATCCAGGTGAAGCATCGACGGTAACCAGGTTAGAGGTTAGGTCGACTTTTAGCCGAAGCGGGCCCTCGGTGCGTGCCGGGCCTCGCTTTGAACGGCCGCGTCCGTGCTCCACTAGGCGGAGCTGGCAGCCCAATGGAAAGGGTCGTCATGGCGACCACTTTTTGGTGAGACGTGCCGGCAGGTCGAGAGCGGGACATTGGATGGCTCCGTGCCGAGATGGTGCGTGGGATCTCGGCCCAGGTAAGCCCCCGTCCCTGCACCGAGTGCCGGACGCATCCAGCCGCTGGCACAGAACAACCCGCATTCATGGCTTGGCTGTACGAAGCCGAGCTTTAGAAGTAAATTGGCGCACCGAGAGGCATTAGTAAGTAGACGGGTTATGAGGATAGTGTTTTGGCCCCAAAATTAGAGAAAAACAAAATTAGATGATTGGCAAAGGATTGGCAGTAATGATTGGCAGATGATGAGTAGGATTGGCAAATTTTTGAATTTGTTGCAATTTGATGTGCAAAATTGGTAGTGAGCGATGGGCCCGGTGGGTAAGGGGGGCATCCCTGCCACCCTTCCCATAGTGGGGGCAAAGGAGCTATAGCTTATGGGGTGTATGGCAGCGAAAACTAGCCCGGGTGGGTTAGGTTATATTGATAGGGATCTAGCGAAGATGACATTAGGTGACGTTAAGTTTAGTTAGTGACTGCTACCTGTAGTGGGGACGCAGGTAGATTAGTGTGGATGATAATGACGAGGGAGCGCAATAGTTTAAAGGGACGACTGGGACGCGCAAGTTTCAGAAGGGAGTAGTTAGCTGAGATGATGCCGTGTGTGTGAGGATTGAACAGGTGTGATTGCACAGGTGTGCAACTGGACAGGTGTGTGGAACAGTGTGTGAGTAATGAGTGTTGTGGATCAGCGCGAATGCGCTTGGGGAGAGAAGGGTGCAGGTGGCACCAGGTGTGAGAGCACAGGTGTGCAAGTACAGGTGTGTGGAGAGAGTTGGAGTAAGTGGTACGGAGTGGTGTGCATGGTGCGAAGGTGTGGATGGGGGAAGAGTGGGCCCCTTTCACGAGTACCCGGGGCGGGTAGTGTAAGTGTTAGGTAGAGGGTATAGGTAAATTGTGGTTGGAAATTGGCATTTGTGGTGCGGTTGCAGAATGGTGTTGTGAATGGGTGCATTAGTGTTGTGGAAATGGCTGGGCGTGTAGCCTGTTAGTGTGTGTAGTTGGTTGGGCACTCCACCACTGTGAGGATGTCGGCCAAGTGAGGCCGCAGGTGGGCTCTGGGAGCCGTTAGTGTCAGTGGGTGCCTGAGGATCCCGGGTGTGGATCGGGTAGCCCAGTGCCAGAGAGGGCACCGAGTGGGGAGAGCGCCAAAGGGCCTTCCCCAGATAGATAGGTTAGGGTAAGGAGCAGGTAAGCTCGGAGGCAACTACAGTGGTGGAGGTGTGCAGGTGGGTAGACCCGCTGGGAGAGGTACACGTCGCGGCCCAGAAATTGTGCGAGGGCACCGGGAGATGAATCGGGGGAGTGAGACCCCAAATTGAAAAGCATCACAGTTTGGCCAATGGGAATTGGTTTTTAGAACCCATAGTGTAAGAGGGCCAATGGTTTGGCCGGAGAAAGACCCCGGGTAAGGTAAAGTTGTTAAAGTCATTTAGGAAATAGTAAGGATTGATGAACCTGTCGCACCATACGCAGCCACTTGCCTGAGGTGATGATGATGACTCCACACCTGTGTTTTCTTTGTTCTGTTGCAGGAAGTAAGGACTGCTGTTGGATTTGTGAGACGCATCACGACGTGGATGAGACATTGGGGTGATTCCATCTCTCCCTCCTTAGGAGGGACTGATGACGAATTGGTGATGGCAAATTTTGATGTTGAGTTGGAGATGGCAAATTTTGATGAGAGTTGGAAATAGCAAATTTGATTGGTTAGGAGGGAGAGAAGACGAATTTGGTTTATGGGAGGAACGGGGAAGACAGTAGGGACGTTTGTTGATTAGTAAAATGGATGTTTATGGGTAGTGTTGTGTTTTGTGGATACAGTAAGGGGTAAGGGAGGGGCCATGTAGGTTACCTGGTGGGGGGGGGGGGGGGGGGGGGAGCGTACGGTAGGAACGTACCTGTCTCACCTGGTTCCCATGTGCCCCCAGTGTGCATTACCTTACATTGCGTGCACTTTTGCGCCCTTACCACCTTACTCACTTGTCTGCTTCTTTTGTCTCCCACCTCCGAGGATCTGGCTTTGGGGCAGAGAGAGAGGAGAGAGAGGTGCTGGCTTCGCAGTTGTGGGCCTGCACTTTCGCTGTTTGCTGCCTGGATCGATACACCATATGGACCGCAATGTTTGTGGCCACCCACCATGGACCGCAGTTCTTATGCGGCCGAGCACCACCCGTGGATGGACCTATGGGTCAACGTGGCACCTATGCCATACAGGTGAACCACTTATAGTTGACACCACTGAAGGCCACAATACAGAAATGGACGCGGTTGGCGCCTTTCTTTATTTTTTGAAAGAGGCAAGAACACCAAGTGCACCACACGAAGGCAAGACCAGCGGCAGAACATCGGCCGGCTGTGACACCACCGGTGATTCATAAACACTTTATTGGTGCACCGGATGGTGCTGACTGTGTTATGGGGTGGTGCTTTTCGTGCTGGGAAAGGGTGCTCTGCACGTTATTAAAGGCCGTAGGCCACAGAGCACTCGTGGGTTGGTGTATCGATGCTGGCATGCGTGCTCTCTCTATGCATAACATCTGCATGTGTTCCTCCAAAAACAGGTCCTGGATCGTAGTGTAAATAGCAGCGTAGTCGTGTAAATAATGCTCCCTACCGGCTGTATGTTTAGTTTGCGAATTCTTTCCGGATTCGGTTATCCTGTGGGTGTGTTTCTGTGAGGAGAAGGGTGCAACGTCGCAGGGGGACATATTTACTCATTTGTGAACATCTGTAAAACTGTCGCACTCAGGGTAGAGTTAATAGTAGAGGGAACTACATCTGAGTGCCACACTAAAATAGGTAAAAATTTATCGGGTCGGGACGCCCCGAGGGTAGAGAAGGGTGCAATGTTGCGGATATGGGACTTGGCCTCAATATCCGCTTGTAAAATACTCCCCTATTTCCCCAATACTCCCCAACTATCCCCCCATTCCATAGTCCCATTGCCTGTAAATAACACTCTGTAGAACCGACCTTCCCCTTTTTCCCCCATTAAATGTCGTGCCCAGGTCCACCGCATCTCACGTAGACAACTTTCGGACATCTTGCTAGTTATTCTTAGTCTATGTCAGTTAAGGACTCGTTTCCATTAATTCTGACTCTTCGTTGCACCAGAATGTGATTATATGGCACCAGTAGTGAGTTTAGGACCTTCCCATACCTCCTCCCATCTTCTTCCCCAAACAACAACTACAACAACAACTACAACAACTACAACAACGGCGCGGCGTGCGGGGAGTGTGCGTCCTCACACCGGCGTGGTTAGCCGCCATTGCCCATGCGCTCCACGGGGTTACCCACGAAGGGGCTGGCTGTCAGCTCCTCGTCAGGGGCGGAGCCAGTAACCCCCCCGCACCCAATAAGAAGGGCGGACCGATTCCATCTGGGGCGGAGCTAACTAGCCGAGGGCGTGTCACTCCCCGCCGGATATACGCGGCGACTTGCCGGACGTGACGTCAGATGCGCCCCCAGCTTGAGAAGACAATCACCACATCCGAGCGCTGCGACCTCCCCGCATCTCTAGACCGGACCGGGTCGATCCTGCCCTGAGCCCAGGTGCACCTGGAGCCATCGATTCTGCCTTTCCTTGCCATCAATCCCCGTGTGAGTCAGTTTTGTCCTGTTTATCTGTCGTCTGTCAGGGAATAAGATAAGTGTGTCTAAGTGCCTGTCTTTCTATGCTGTCCCTCTCATTCCTGTAATCTAACCTTCCGCCCTAATATAACCTCCTCCGGAGGTCTTGAGAACTGAACCCTTGGTGTCGTGTCATTTTAGTCCCAGCCGTTGTGTCCTTTTCCTTCATTGATTCAGCGTAGCGCGACTCGGCAACGTTCGAGTATAATCGGGTAACTTGTGCGGACACGGCGGCCATTCCGCTCGGCCCACCATAACATCAAAGTCGTGTCTGTAACAATATAATGGTATCTGTAATCTGGTTCTCCAACCTAATGAGCGGACAACATGACGTCATCGCCATGCACGTCCGCCTTGCCTGCAAAGTTCCAGAGGAACCATCTAGCAGTGCGTCATTACGATTATAAATACAGATACTGTCACAAGTGCATGCAAAACTCACAGTTACCGACCTGGTTTCGCCCTTGTTGGGGCTTCATCAGGGCAACGCAGTGAGGCTTTCCATACACTTGTAACTCTGTGACCCTTTCGGTTTTTATATCAGTCACTATGCGACCTTCATATCATCAGTGGAGAACCGCCAGCAAGGTGTCCCATACAGCTGCTGCTGCACCTTGCTGGCGGTTCTCCACTGATGATATGAAGGTCGCATAGTGACTGATATATATGTATATATATATATATATATATATATATATATATATATACAGTCACGTGAAAAAGTAAGTACACCCCATGTAAAGTTTTGACTTTTTCAACATATTTCAACATACAGCTATTTTTTTTTTTTTTTTTTTTTTTTTTTGTATACAAGATCGAGGCTCGTGAAAGAGCTAACATTAATCACACAAAAAGACAAACCGACACACAAAACACAAAAAACAAGGGGAGCGGCAGACAAGATGGGGAGAGAGGGGGAAGGACACAAAAGAGAGGGGGAAGAGGGGGAAGGACACAAACACAACATTTGAGAGCAGGGACATCGGGAGGACTTGGGGGGAGGTGGGAGAGGATTAAAACATATGAACACTGCAAGGACTCTGGGGTGAATTACCGGGGGTAGAAAAGATCAAGGTTTTCGATGGGGGAAGATAAGAGATGGTGGTGAACAGCTGTTTTAAAGACCTGGAGGGAGGAGTGGGATTGAAGGGAGTGGGGGAGTTTGTTCCAGAGGCGGGAGAAAAGGGGAATGAAAGAGTGGAAGGTGAGCAGAGAGCCTAGACTTTGGCAGTTTAACCATAAGAGGGTTGCAGGCAGATCTTGTGCGACCTGAAGGAATATTGGGGGGACAGAGCCCAGAGAGAGCTTTTGATCTTCATTTCAACAATATTGATAGATAAAAGTGATATAATATAACAAGTATCATGAAACATTTACATTTTGTAGTCCATTGTATCATTTAAATAAACA
>NC_136269.1:97787953-97905453 GCF_964187855.1 Myxine glutinosa
GGGCGGGGGAAGGGAGACCCGTACATTCCCAACCCGTACATTCACCCGCTCGACTCAAGCTCACTCGGACAAAAGCCTTGCACAAATTACACCGCGAAGGCCCAATGGCCATGTCTATGCCACAAATCAAGTACGTGAGCGAGTCTGGCGCACTGAATTGAAAATATATAGAATGCTCATACTCTGTGAAAAGTGCAGCCGCCGTGTCGCCATCTTGGTTAACATGACTCGACCAACTCGCTTCGTGGATCTCGTTTGTTTTGAACGTGTCCCAGATTTTAAAAGCGAGAGAACTGTTAAAATGCCATTTTGTGCGGCAATAAACTGCTTCAATCGGTTAAGGAAGGGTTGTGGAAAGACGTTTCACAGTTGTTTCAAAGACGTTTTATTCATATCGCACAAAATCGACAAAAATCGACACAAAACATGATCGCACAAAAGGTGAAAAAACGCAATCGCACAAAAGGTGAAAAAACGCAATCGCTTTTCGCTCTGAATTACGTGCAAACGCGTGACGGAAATCACCATCGCCCAGCATCGAGTGCCAACCAAGATGGCGCCCGGTAGCTGCATCTCCACCTATGTGGTGTGAATGGAAATGGTCATTCTATATATTTTCCGTTCAGTGGTCTGGCAGCGGGGATGGAACATCACGTGATCGCTCTGAGCGAATCAGCGAGCTGCTCTGGCACCGGCTGAGATTCCGTGTCGAATGCTCCTCGCTGAAATGTGCTGAGGTAAATAGAAATAAAAAATATGGATCTCGTCAAATATTTTAGGTTGGCCATGTCCTTCCCAGGCTCAATGGCCATGTCTATGCCAAATATCAAGCACGTGAGCCACTCCATTTAGGAGTCTATCGGTAACATACACACACACACACACACACACACACACACACAAACTGTGTTTTTATATATATATATATATATATATATATATATATATATATATATATATATATATATATATATATATGTATATATATATATATACGTATATATATATATATAGATATATATATATATATGTATAGATATATATATATATATATATATATATATATATATATATATATATATATATATACGTATATATATATATATATATATATATATATATATATATATATATATATATAATATATATATATATATATATATATATATATATATATATACAGTATAATTTATATTTATATATATATGTTATATTTATATATATATGCTTGCAGTGTTAAGTGTGGAAAAGTTCTGAGGAGATTGCGGCTGGCTCAATAGCACAGTGGGCTGTTGACGCGTTATCAACGGAGGTCCGTGGTTCAAGCCCCGCATTGAGTCAGAATTTTTCCACACTTAGCTCCTCGCAGGAATTTGATTCCTGTTTCTAAAATTGTATTTGAATTAATATTCAATGCATTTCTACTTATTCACACATACATACGCATGCATATACTTACGCTAACATTCGGGGTCTGCCTCGCAGGCACGTAAGACATCGGCCATGATAAAGCTCGCAGTGTTAAGTGTGGAAAAGTTCTGAGGCGATTGTGGCTGGCTCAATAGCGCAGTGGGCTGTTGACGCATTATCAACGGAGGGGTCCGTGGTTCGAGCCCCGCATTGAGTCAGAATTTTTTTCACACTTAGCCCCTCGCAGGAATTTGATTCCTGTTTCTAAAATTGTGTGGAAAGTGTGGAAAAGTTCTGAGTGGAAAGTGTGGAAAAGTTCTGAGGCGATTGCGGCTGGCTCAATAGCGCAGTGGGCTGTTGACGCGTTATCAACGGAGGTCCGTGGTTCGAGCCCCGCATTGAGTCAGAATTTTTTTCACACTTAGCCCCTCGCAGGAATTTGATTCCTGTTTCTAAAATTGTATTTGAATTAATTTTCAATGCATTTCTACTTATTCACACATACATACGCATGCATATGCTTACGCTAACATTTGGGGTCTGCCTAGCAGGCACGTAAGACATCGGCCATGATAAAGCTCGCAGTGTTAAGTGTGGAAAAGTTCTGAGGTGATTGCGGCTGGCTCAATAGTGCAGTGGGCTGTTGACGCGTTATCAACGGAGGTCCGTGGTTCGAGCCCCGCATTGAGTCAGAATTTTTTCACACTTAGCCCCTCGCAGGAATTTGATTCCTGTTTCTAAAATATATATATATATATATATATATATATATATATATATATATATACATGTATAATTGTATATACAGGGTGAAATCAAAAGTAGCGCCCATGCCCGATTTCTGTTTTTTCGGCTGTCAGATTCTTTCTGGGATGTCATGTTGTTAATAATTGTCTTGCAGATTATTAATTTTCTTAGTTTATTTATTTTTGTATTTGTTTTGCAGGTTATTGCTGAGAGTTTGGAAAGTTACTGAATTTGCATCAAATTGAACCATGAATTACCTTTCAATGAATCAACGCATTGCGGCCGTGAAACATTACTACAAATGTAATGAACAACCAACGATGGCGGCACGCCGTTTGGCACAGGAATTCGATATTAACCCACCCCAGGGAAGAAACATACGATTGATTGTCGAGAAATTTGAAGTAACAGGGTCGGTAGCCACTGCAAAGAAGTCCGGTCGTCCGAAAACGGCAACGAATGTAGCTAAGGCTGAAGAAGCCATCAGGAGACTGGAACAAAGTCCGCAAAAGTCAATTCGCCGTTTATCTGCAGAGTTGGAAGTTTAGTTAGCCAATCATGTGTTATCCATATCCTTCACCAGAAAAAATGGAAACCTTACATTCCACGCTTACTGCAGGACCTTCATGATGGAGATGACGACCGACGTCTTCAATTTTGCGAAGAGTTCTTAGCTAAACTTGACGAAGAGGACACAATGCTAGACAACATCTGGTGGTCAGATGAGGCATGTTTTAAGCTTAACGGCACAATTAACAGACACAATTGTGTCTACTGGGCTGCGGAGAACCCAAGAGTGACAGTTGAGAAGGAGGTTAATTTTGCTTGGTACAGTTTGCAGTTTGCCAAACAGCTTGGTACAGTTCCGTAATAATTTTCCCCCGAATAAATGGTTAGATAAACATGCCATTCATTTATTTCTACCTTCTTGTACACTGTAATACAAATGGCAAACAAACAATCAACCGACAGAAATATATATATATATATATATATATATATATATATATATATGTATATATATATATATATATATATATATATATATATATATATATATATATATATATATATATATACATATATATATATATATATATATATATATATATATATATATATATATATATATATATATATATATATATATACATATATATAAACAGAAATCGGGCGCTACTTTTGACTCACCATATATATATATATATATATATATATATATATATATATATATATATATATATATATATATATATATATGTATATATGTATATATGTATATATATATATATATATATATATATATATATATATATATATATATATATATATATGTATATATGTATATATATATATATATATATATATATATATATATATATATATATATATATATATATATATATATATATATATATATATATATGTGTATATATATATATATATATATATATATATGTATATGTATATATATATATATATGTGTATATATATATATATATATATATATATGTATATGTATATATATATATATATATATATATATATATATATATATATATATATATATATATATATCGTTGTGGTTTTTAGAACCCTCCACTTTGTAAATATTTGTAATATTCCCTTATAACTAATCCCCTGTAAATACTCCCATTTTTGGTGTAAAGGTCAAAGGTCGCACCCTAGTTAGGTCATATTGCAACACGTAGGACACCATAGGCTTCTTCTTTAGTTATGTCATTAGTATGTGTTCTAGTTAAGGATCTGTTTCCAATAGTTGAATCTGCATTGCATTAATCAAATAACCTAGGCCCCTTCAATTACCCCCAATCTCTCTCTCTCTCTCTCTCCAAAGTGCCAATAGCACCTACAGACGGGGCTTGGCCTTCCCAATGCTGTCACATAATCTTATTAGCAGCGTTCGCTGCATTGTGCCGTCGTCGCTGCCTTAGCGCTTGCTCCAAACGCCATCGAACATGCGGTCGACTCGAGGAAAGAAGGGGCGGAGCCACGGGAAGAGGTGTGGCCTCACCCACGAGCCGTTGAGGGTGGAGCCAGCGAGCCCTCGCTGACCAACCAGGGCTGAGGTGAGCTCGTTAGTGGGCGTAGCCCTATGAAGGCGGCTTGATTTCGACGCGCGATGATATAAGCGCGAGCGTGAAGCCCTTTGACGGACTGCGCAGGGAGCCATCAATTGTGTACGAATTGCGTGAGGGAAGGCCATCATCGATTACGGACTGCGCCGAGAGATGCTGATTGTGAACGAACTGCGCGGGGGGCGCTCAATTGATTGTCACGTTGTTGGAGCGACCTGCATGAGGGTACCCTCTGAGACGAACGTTGGGAGAGAGAGAGTTGGCACAAATATTATGTACGCGGCATCCCAGTCCCCCGCATAATTATAAGGTCCGGTCGCGCGCCAACGACACCAACTGCCTGCCATTCTTCGCGGCGGACCCGGAGCCTGGAACCATCTGCTTGGACCCTTCTCTTCCTTCCCACCACCACCACCCCATTCGTGCAAGTGTGTTTGTATTGTCCTGGGCGTGTGATAATATAAGACTGTATAAGGTTGCCCTCTGTCCTTTTTATTTCCTTCTTTTGTATATTCTTGCCTTTCGTTTCCTCTTTTAGTGTAGTCAATAAATCATATTTGTTCTTTCCTTACCTTTTGGTTTCCTCTCGTCCGATCGTCTTTGTCTTTTCCCCATTGAGTATCGGTGGCACGATATAGGAACCGCTCAGAATCGGGTTAGTCTTTCTGCTAACGGCTCGAGCTTCGGATTGCTAAACCGCTCGGCAAAATTCCATCTTGTCCGTGGCTCAGGCAGAAGTAGCGCCCTGCTTTGCGGCGAGGTTGGCGAAGGTATCTGGGAACCCATTGACCAGTCACCCTGGTCAATCTCAACCCCGCAAAGGAGCGCGATATCTTCTAGGACTCGGACGGCCAGCTTAATAGACGAGGGGATTAACCCCCCCCCCCCCCTCGGTTAGGGGAGCGCCGTAATCCAAGATCCGCAACAATTGGTAGTCAGCAGTTGGGATTTAGAACCTGGGACTAAATGTATTTAGACCAAATTTTGGACACCAATTGTGCTATTGGCCACAACAATTGGTGTCGGGGAGTGGGATTGGACCCGAACCAAATTTTTTAATCCATCTAAAAAATTTGGTCAAACAATTAGGAGCGGCCAAAATTATTTTTAAGACCCAAATTGAATCGTGCCATGGATAGTCAAGGTGGTCGGATGCCGGTGGGGGAGATAGAAGAGGGGTTAGAGGCAACCCAGGACCCCAGGGAGGCACTGGGAGTAATGGAAGAGGAGGTTGAAGAAGGTGCGGTCGAATGGGTTGCAAGCGCACAAGATGGCGGCACCTCGCACGTGGTCCCGGCAGCACAAGATGGCGGCACCTCGCACGTGGTCGCGGCAGCACAAGATGGCGGCGCCTCGCACATGGCGGCGAGAGCCGAGCCCACAGCACCAATAAAGATGAACCTCTTTATGATTCAACTGGAGAAGCCTGGAGAAGCTAAATGATAAGATGGATACTCAGGGAGAGCGATTGGGAAACCAAATTGGGGGATTAAGGAAAGAGATGGGAGAAATGAGGACTGATAGTGAGGGAATGGGAAGTAGAATGGGGGAGCAATTGGGAAGCCAAATTGGGGGCTTAGAAGTCAAATTGGGGGGATTCGACAGCAAAATTGGGGGGCTAGGAAGCAAATTGGAGGACGTAAATGGCCGAGCCCGAGAAATCAATGAGGGGTTGGCGAGGGGGCAGGCCGGTATGAAGTAAGAAAGTGTGAGAAGGAGGCTAACCACGGGTTGGGCGAGGGGGTCGCATTTGTGCACGACGAGGTAGCGCGGTGTGAGAAGCGCGGAGAAAGCGAGGTGAAGCAAAGCACAGCCAGGTGGACCGGGATAGAAATCGCGACACGGTGTGAAAAACCCGATGGCCGCCGAATTGGACAAGGCAAATTCATGTGAACCCGCGGTCGTCGAGGGAAAGGAAAAATAATTAATTCAAATTGGAAAAGAAATAGTGGAAATTGGGTTGGAAGAGACGCCGGATGTAGAAAAGCACTCGCGGAAGGGAGAGATGGAATATGTGCAGAGTCCGTGCTCGCATCATGATGCCGTGCTTAATCCTTATAAAGATTTGCAGGTGTTGGAGCGAGGAGGAAGAAGCGCCCAGGTGAATCGGGCTGTATATTGTGCGGGGAGATTTTGCAGGAGTGTGTTTGCCGCAAAAAGAATTTTCGCGCGCTTGGGATGCAGGCGTAACCCGGGCGCTCGTAAAAGGTCCGTGGTGCGCGTTATGAATGGCAATGGCGCGCGTGTACGAATGGCGTCGGAGCGCGAGTGTAATACCGAGTGCGAGAGTGAACGCACGTCGGAGTGTATGTGTGATGAATGCGATACAGAGTGTGGAAGTAGGAGTGATTGTGATACAGAGAGTGAGTTGGTTGTGGCGAGCGTGCGAGGACGCACACCTGAGGTGGTTGTGGCGCGTGTGCGGGAGGGCACATCGGAGTGCGTGAGTGGGTATGTGCAGGAGTGCACACCCGTGGTGAGTGTTACGGAGGACGTAACGGGGCAAGAAAGGTGTGGAACGGAGTGTGTGATAACAGAGTGTGCGAATGGTGGAATGGATGCGCAAGAATGTGCGCGAGTAGAATGCATGGGATGTACGAGAGGCGTTGGAGCGCCGGGTTTGGTGAGTAAAGAACGGAACGAGTGGTGTGAGCATGCGAGTAGGGCATCAACGTTGACCGGGGCAGCGTTTAGGCTGACGGATAGCCGACGCGAGCCCTCGGTGCGCGGTGTTCGTTGTTTGCTGCGGGAACCGGCGGGGATCGGAGTAGCATCGCTCCTGCTTGGAGCATCGTGCACGATCCGGGCCGGGCCCCGCCCTGCACGATCGAGTCCGCGCTTTGCCAGGCAAAGCGACCGGCCCGGTTCGAGGGGAGGTAGGAGGGGTCAGAACGGTGCCCCCTTGTGGTGGCGGTGCTCCACCCGGACAAGGCTGGGCCATCGCGCTTGGCAGCGCAAGGCCTTGCGCCAGGATGGTGCTTGGAGCCTTGGCCCAACCAAACCTACTCCCCTGAACCGAATGCCGGACGGACTCAACCTAGACCAAACCACCCATATGCATTGCTCGGCTTTGCGAAGCCGAGCTGTAAGGAATGCATGGACGCACCGAGAGGCTCAAGTTTAGCGGACTAATGGATGATGATAGTGTTTTGGTTTGGATTGATACCCGATGTAGAGGAGTTGAAATTGATACCCAGTGTCGGGGGGTGGTATCCCCACCATCCCTCACATTATGGGGGCAAAGGAGCTATAGTTTTATGGGTTATGGCGGTGAAAACCAAGCCAGGGAGGGTTTGGATAATGATAGGGATTTAGAAAGATGACCATAGGGGGACAGTAGAGTTAAGTAGCGACATCATACCTGTAGAGGGGACGCAGAATAGGCTAGATGGATGCTAACGACGTGGGATGTGCAATAGTATAAGGGAAGATGGGAAGCACTAAGTTAGAGGGAAAACCAGGTAGATCAGATGATGCAGTGTGTTTGTAGAGAGGATGATGGAAATGAGGAATTGGTATGGAAGTTATTTGTGGTGAGCATGTTGATTCGCATGATATTGAGTGTCTGGTCCTGGAGGAAGGGAGGGTGCAAGTGCCACCAGGTGTGCAGGTGCCACCAGATGTGTGGGCACAAGGGGTGCAAGTGGAAGTACAGGTGAATGGAGAATGGTTATATGGAATGAATGGTCTGGAATATATGGAGTATGGAATGGATGGTGTGGAGTGAGTAGTGTGGAATACGTGGAGTGGAGTGGTTGGTGCGAAAGGAGTGGATGGGGAAGGATGGACCCCTTCACGAGTACCCAGGGAGGGTAGTTTAAAAGTAGGCAGAGGGAGTAGGTAAATTGTGGTTGGATATTGGCATCTGTGGTGCAGGTAGTTGCACAGGAGTGTTGTGTTGGAGGCATTAGTAGAGTAAATTGGCTGGGCGTGTGGCCTGTTAGTACGTATGGTTAAATGGGCACTCCGCCAATGTTAGTCTGTCGGCCAGGTGAGGCCGCAGGTAGGCTCTGGGAGCCAGGTAGAGTTAGAGTTCAATGGGGCCCGAGGATCCGGAGGACGGACCCGGGTAGCCCAGTGCCAGAGAGGGCACCGAGGGGGTGAGAGCGCCAGAGGGCCTTCCCCAGGTAGGTTAGGGTAAGGAGCAGGTAAGCCCGGGAGACAACTGCAGTGGCGGAGGTGTGCAGGTGAGCGGACCTGCTGGGAGCGCCACACGACCCAGCCCGGAAATTGTGCGAGGGCACAGGGAACAGAATCGGGGGAGTGAGACCCCAAATTGGTGAGCACCACAGTTTGGTCAATGGGAGTTTGGTTCTTAGAACCACATAGAGTAAAAGATGGCCAATGGTTTGGCAGGGAAAGACCCCGGGTAGAGTAAAAGTGTTAAAGTCATTTAGAGTATAGTTAGGATTGAAAGTCTCTTCGCACCATCCGCATCTATGCACCATCGGCCCAGCAGAGAAGACGTCGCAAGGCATCATTATTCTTGAAATGTATGACTGTGCACCGGATGGTGCTTTTGGTGCTTTTTGTGCATTTTGGTGCTTTTGTGCTTTTGGTGCTTATTAGTGCTGGTGGTATCGGTGCAGTGCAGTGCATGCCTTTCCTCTTTTCAAAACATCTTCTTTTGTTTCCCAAAAGACAGGTCCTGGGTTCGCGTTTGTAAATACCAAATAGTGTCTTTGTAAATAATGCTCCCCACCGTCAATGTGTAGCTTGAGAATGAATTCCGTGATTCGGTTATTCTGTGGGCATGAGTCTGATAGACAGAATGCAGCGCAAAAGGCGGGACATACTTAGTTGTTTTAAAATGTCGCACTCAGGGTGAAGTTAATAGTAGAGGGTTACCACACTTGAGTGTCACACTAAGTTAAAGTTCTGTCGGGCCGGGACGGCCCTGGAGGTAATGAAGGTGCAGTGTTGTGGATTTTAGAACCCTCCACTTTGTAAATATTTGTAATATTCCCTTATAACTAATCCCCTGTAAATACTCCCATTTTTGGTGTAGAGGTCAAAGTTCGCACCCTAGTTAGCTCATATTGCAACACGTAGGACACCATAGGCTTCTTCTTTAGTTATCTCATTAGTATGTGTTCTAGTTAAGGATCTGTTTCCAATAGTTGAATCTGCGTTGCATTAATCAAATAACCTAGGCCCCTTCAATTACCCCCAATCTCTCTCTCTCTCCAAAGTGCCAATAGCACCTACAGACGGGGCTTGTCCTTCCCAATGCTGTCACATAATCTTATTAGCAGCGTTCGCTGCATTGTGCCGTCGTCGCTGCCTTAGCGCTCGCTCCAAACGCCATTGAACATGCGGTCGGCTTGAGGAAAGAAGGGGCAGAGCCACGGGAAGAGGTGTGGCCTCACCCACGAGCCGTCGAGGGTGGAGCCAGTGAGCCCTTGCTGACCAACCAGGGCTGAGATGAGCTCGTTAGTGGGCGTAGCCCTATGAAGGCGGCTTGATTTCGACGCGCGATGATATAAGCGCGAGCGCGAAGCCCTTTGACGGACTGTGCAGGGAGCCATCAATTGTGTACGAACTGCGCGAGGGAAGGCCATTGATTATGGACTGCGCCGGGGGATGCTGATTGTGAACGAACTGTGCGGGGGGCACTCGATTGATTGTCACGTTGTTGGAGCGACCTGTGCGAGGGTACCCTTTGAGACGAACGTTGGGAGAGAGAGAGTTGGCACAAAGATTATGTACACGGCATCACAGTCCCCTGCATAATTATAAGGTCCGGTCGCGCGCTAACGACACCAGCTGCCTGCCATTCTTCGCGGCGGACGCAGAGCCTGGAACCATCTGCTTGGACCCTTCTCTTCCTTCCCACCACCACCACCCCATTCGTGTAAGTGTGTTTGTATTGTCCTGGGCGTGTGATAATATAAGACTGTATAAGCTTGCCCTATGTCCTTTTATTTCCTTCTTTTGTATACACAAAGAATTAAGTTAAGCACCCCTACACAACGAATTAAGGTAAGCACCCCCTAATATATATTCTTTGTGTATATGTATACATTGGCATATATTCTAAGGTATGTGAGATCAAATAATGATTGGTATGACATTAGTTATTGACGTTATTGACGTTATTGACGCAAAGATCGCTAGAGGTCTTCTCAGAACAATGACTGTACGTTAGAAAACATAAACGTCATCCACACTGTCCGTGATGGACCTATAGCTCCATACTTAAATTGAGGTGAAAATATGCCTAAAATTCCCAAAAATTTCACCTTAAATTATGCAGAATAAAATATTGAAAACGGCATGATTGTTATGTTTTTATGTGACCATAATATCACTTCTCCAGAAAATATAGCAATATCATGGGTATATTGCACTGTTTTGACGACAACAAACTTGTAATGTGTGAGGTTGTAAAAAAACGGGGGGGGGGGGGGGTGCTTAACTTAATTCTTTGTGTATATATCCTTGCCTTTCGTTTCCTTTTTTAGTGTAGTCAATAAATCATATTTGTTCTTTCCTTACCTTTTGGTTTCCTCTCGTCCGATCGTCTTTGTCTTTTCCCCATTGAGTATCGGTGGCACGATAGAGGAACCGCTCAGAATCGGGTTAGTCTTTCTGCTAACGGCTCGAGCTTCGGATTGCTAAACCGCTCGGCAAAATTCCATCTTGTCTGTGGCTCGGGCAGAAGTAGCGCACTGCTTTGCGGCGAGGTTGGCGAAGGTATCTAGGAACCCAATGACCAGTCACCCTGGTCAATCTCAACCCCGCAAAGGAGCGCGATATCTTCTAGGACTCAGACGGCCAGCTTAATAGACGAGGGGATTAACCCCCCCCCCCCTCGGTAAGGGGAGCGCCGTAATCCGCAACAATATATGTATACATATATATATATATATATATATATATATATATATATATATATATATATATATATATATATATACAGTGGAACCTTGACTTACGAGTGCCCCAACTTACGAGTTTTTCGAGATACGAGCCGTCGCTCGGGCGGTTTATTGCTTTGAGATGCGAGCCGAGATCCGAGTTACGAGCTTTCGCCACCCGGTCACGTGGTTATCTTGCCGTTCAAGTACAGTATCTCTGTCGTATAGCGCTGCATTTTAGTTTTCGCATTTCGGTTATTTTGAGTTTACGCCGCCAGGTGGGTTCCGGTCACGTGGTTATCTTGCCGTGCACGTACAGTATCTCTGTCGTATAGCGCTGCATTTTAGTTTTCGCATTTCAGTTATTTTGAGTTTACGCCGCCAGGTGGGTTCCGGTCACGTGGTTATCTTGCCGTGCACGTACAGTATCTCTGTCGTATAGCGCTGCATTTTAGTTTTCGCATTTCGGTTATTTTGAGTTTACGCCGCCAGGTGGGTTCCGGTCACGTGGTTATCTTGCCGTGCACGTACAGTATCTCTGTCGTATAGCGCTGCATTTTAGTTTTCGCATTTCGGTTATTTTGAGTTTACGCCGCCAGGTGGGTTCCGGTCACGTGGTTATCTTGCCGTGCAACAAAAATTTCAGAGTTTATTGAAAAGAAACACCCTGAAAAAGTTGCAACAGGTCGTGCGTTGGCGCTGTGTAACGACACTTGCCTCACTCATTTTCGAAACATTTTGAAAGGGAGGAAGAAACAAACCTCGTTGGACAGGTTTTTCTTTAAACGCCCTGCAAGTGAAAGCGAGGAAAGTGTGGCGAAAAAGGCAAAAGTTATCCCCTCCACCTCCGCCAGCATCTTCGTCTGATCTTCAAGGTAAATACACTTAATAAAACCAGTTTATTTCTTTACATTGTCTTTTATTATGTACAGTATATATGAGGTCATGCTTGTTTATACATTATTTGTTATTTATAAAGTACATTTTTCTTATTTAAAAACACGTAACAAAAAAAATTGGTGTGGTTTTTTGGGGGCTGGAACGGATTAATAGCATTTCAATGCATTTCAATGGGGAAATTTGATTTGAGATACGAGCAATTTGAGTTACGAGCTCGGTCACGGAACGAATTAAACTCGTAAGTCAAGGTTCCACTGTATATATATATATATATATATATATATATATATATATATATATATATGTATATATATATATATATACATACATATATATATATATATATATATATATATATATATATATATATATGTATATATGTATATATATATATATATATATATATATATATATATATATATATATATATGTATATATATATATATATATATGTATACAGTCACGTGAAAAAGTAAGTACACCCCATGTAAAGTTTTGACTTTTTCAACATATTTCAACATACAGTTATTTGATCTTCATTTTAACAATATTGAGAGATAAAGGTGACATAATATAACAAATATCATGAAACATTTACATTTTGTAGTCCATTGCATAATTTAAATAAAGAAAATGCAAATTTTGCGTGTGGAAAAAGTAAGTACACCCCTACATTTATCACTACTTCAAATACCTAAAATTAGAATCAGGTGCACCAGGTCAGGTGCAAATGATTAGAACATCTTTAGAGAGCCTAAAGTGTAACATGACTGTATATATATATATATATATATAATATATATAATATATATATATATATATATATATATATATATATATATATATACATATATATATATATACATATATATATATATACATATATATATATACATATACATATATATATATATATATATATATATATATATATATTTATTTATATATATATTTATTTATTTATATATATATATATATATATATATATATATATATATATATATTGTTACGGTCCGCGGATTAGATGTTATTTACCGAGCGGAGGCACCGCGGGCCGAACAGTTTTTCCCCGACTCACCCGATTCACCCAGACGTTGGCCGTATCGCGCCACAGCTATTCAATGTGGGAAAACTCTAAAGCGACCGAATGCAAAGAGGAAGAAGAAGACGTACAGAAGAGTAACGGGCTTTATTATTTACACACACACAAGCAAAAAAAGAGCAGTCACGGTTATTTACAGGGGACATGAAAAAGCAGGTGACACAGTGCAAATTACTAGCTTATACAGACTTAATTGACTACCCAGGACAGAACGAACAGAACAAACACGTACACGAATGGGGAACTTGCAGGCAGGAATGGCTGGAAAGGAGAGGACGGTCCGGAGCTGGCAGCACGATCGGCGCGTTCGGCAGCCGCCGTCCCTTCGCGGGCCCTGCTCAAAACCGCCGTCCAGGCCCCAAACGGCTGTCGAGTGTTGCTGCTGGGACGCTGCCGCTGGCGAGCAAGGTGACGAATAGCAGGCTTTTGCGCTTCCCCTGGATGATCTCTGCTTTTGGACCTCACAACTCAGCTCTTGTCATAGCTCATCTCTCTTCTCAGCTCATCTCTCTCAAAGCTCATCTCTCTCAAAGCTCATCTGCTTTGGACCTTTTTGCAACTCTCTTCTCCTCTGACGACCCAGCTCTTTGCTTTGCACCTCACCACGCAGCTCAGCTCAGCCCTGGTCACTCTTGCGCGCGCTCTCTTATAGCGCCTCCGGCGATTAAGCCGCCGGCCTTCAGGACACGCCCATCGGTGTGCTCACCTCGGCCATGGTTGGTCGTGCGACCCTCTGGCTCCGCCCTTGATGACGACGGGCGGGCACGCCTTTCTTCCCCAACCCTGCCTCGTGGCCAATGGCAGCTTTGGGGTTGGCAATGCGAATGCCAATTGACGAAAGGGAAATGGAGGTTTTTTTGGGGGAATGGAATGAAGGGAACCTATCTTTTTCACTTGGTACAATGGAGTGTCATGTTAATGGACGACAAAGCCTTAATCTAAAACACATAATAAAGATATAAGCTACTGAACAAGGGTTTTATCGTGTCCTTCAATGTGGTGTTTCATGGAATTAACTACCGGGACGCCCTTTTTACCTTTACACAACTCTGGAGGCAGGAGGGGCCATAATCAACAATGTTACACAGCAATTTCCAATACAATACACACAATCAAAAACATACAATCCTCATATCCGAAACACTGCACCCTCCTCCTCTTTGGCACGTCCCGGGCCTTTAACTTTAAGTTAGTGTGACACGTAGGTGTAGTTCCCTCTACTTTTAACCTGACCCTGAGTGCGACAGTTTTAAAACATAGATAAATATGTCCGCTGCTCCATTGCACCCTGCCTAACAGACTCACGCCCACAGTTAACCGAATTGCGGAATGGTCTTCAAACTATACACTGACGGTGGGGAGCATTATTTACAGTGACGCTATTTTATTTACAAAACTCAACCCAGGACCTGTGATTGTTCTTTCTGGGGGGGGAGACAGTCTGCTCTGCATCGACGCACCATGAAAGCACCCAAAAACGCACCAATACACCCTCAAGCACCAAACAGTGCACAGTCATCATTGTTCATCAATGTTCAATAATAAAAATAAAAACAACAACCCCTAACCCTGCAGGTGGTCTCTTGCTCTTCGGCTCCCTCTGCTGGCTATTATTATTTCGTCCAGATGTTGTCTTTCTTTCATTTTCTTACTGGCGGCCTATTTGCAATAAAACTTGCCCAAACGTGTCCCTGTTTATTTATTTTATTTATGGCCCACAGGGCCGACTAGTGTGGTTCACCTGTGGGGCATCGGTGCCCTGTGGCCAAGGTCCGCCAGCAAGATTTCAGGCCTTCATGGCCGGTTCCAGCAGAGGGGCCACGCCCCAACCCATGGGGTCCATAAGTGGTGCTCGGCCACAGACATGTGGTCCATAATGTGGTGCATCGATGCAGACAGCTGGTTCTGGGAGTTCCGGGTGCACAATGGCGGACTCACGCACGCTCCCCTCGGCACCCAGTGGCGCACAGGTCATGTGGGAGACAAAAGGGGGGAAGACAGATGAGCGAGGGGTAAGGTCACAAGGGTACACATCAACAAAGGCAATGCAAGGCGAAATGCGTACGGAGAGCGAAGTGAGAAAGCTCGTCCCTACCGTACGTCACCCCCCCTGTCACCTACACTACCCTTGCCCTTACCCCATATTTACAAAAATCTATACATTTACCAATCCGTCGCTATCGTCACGTCTTCCCATATTTCCCTTATACCAAATTCGTCTCCACAATCCCTCTATCCAAAATTTGCCATCACCAATTCATCATCAATCCTCATAAGGAGGAAGAGATGGAACATCAAGCACAATGTCACACCCACGTCATGATGCATCTCACATTCCAAACATCTGCATCAAAAATAATTAAACACATGGCATGGTGTGGAGGTACGTCATCTCAGGTGAGTGCATGTAGATGGTGCGAGGAGACTTCAATCCTAGCTATCCTCTAAATGACTTTAACACACTTTTACACTACCCGGGGTCTTTCCCTGCCAAACCATTGGCAATCTTACTCTATGTGTTTTTAAAAACCAAATTCCCATTGACCAAACTGTGGTGCTTCTCAATTTGGGGTCTCACTCCCCCGATTCATCTCCCGGTGCCCTTGCACAATTTCTGGGCTGAGACGTGTAGCTCTCCCAGCAGGTCTACCCACCTGCACACCTCCACCACTGTAGTTGCCACCCGAGCTTACCCAGCTCCTCACCCTAACCTAACTACTGGGGAAGGCCCCTTCTGGCTCTGTCACCCCTTGGTGCCCTCTGGCACTGGGCTACCCGGGTCCGTCCTCCGGATCCTCGGGCCCCATCCACAACTACCGGCTCCCAGAGCCCACCTGCAGCCTCACCTGGCCGACATCCTCACAGTGGTGGAGTGCCCAAACCAACTACACACACTAACAGGCTACACGCCCAGCCATTTCCACAACACTAATGCACCCATCCAACTACCATTCTCTCACCCGCACCACAGATGCCAATATCCAACCACAATTTACCTATACCCTCTACCTAACACTTACACTACCCGCCCCGGGTATTCGTGATGGGGGTCCACTCTTCCCCCATTCACACCTTCGCACCATCCACTCCACTCCATTGTTTCCACCATACTCACTCCACGACCATCCATTCCAATACTCCATATATTCCAGACCATTTATTCCACACAACCATTCTCCATACACCTGTCGTTGCACGCCTGTGCAATCACACCTGGTGCCACCTGCACCCTCCTCCTCTTCCTGGACCAGTTGGCCAACACAACACACCTCACCATCACCATCACTCAAACACTGCTCCATACACCTGTTCAGTTGCACACCTGTGCAATCACACCTGTTCCTTACACACTTTTCAATCCTTAAACACACGGCATCATCTCATCTCACTACTCCCCTCTGGAACTTGCGCTTCCCAGTCGTCCCTTTAAACTATTGCGCTCCCTCGTCATTATTATCCACTCTAAACTACCTGCGTCCCCACTACAGGTGTCATTGTCACTACCTAACCTTAACGTCACCTAAGGTCATCTTCTAGGTCCCTACACATTATCCAAACCCTCCCGGGCTAGTTTTCACTGCCATAAACCCCATAAACTAGTGCTCCTTTGCCCCCGTTGTGAGGGATGACAGAGTTGCCATCCCACCACATCGGGCATCTCCCACTACCATCCCCCCAGTCCTCTGACGCTACGAGCCCCCATCGCAAGAGGTACTGGGTCCTGCCTCTGCATCTAGAGCCGAGGCGATCCATGAGGGCGCCTGCTCGCCGGCATAAGGTCTTATCCGGTCGGCATGGACGATCCGAGGGGGGGCCCGTGGCCCCATTTTGATCTTAATGACCACGTCACAGATTTGCGACAGGACGACTCCCGGGCCTTGCCACGGGGAGGTGAGTTTTGGGCACCTACCCTTCCGCCTCCGGGGATTAAAGAACCAAATCTTCATCCCCGGAGCGTATTGACTCCCCTGGCTCCGGTCGTCGTACCTGCGCTTCATCTTGGCCCCCACCAGATGGAGCTGGCGGCGGGCGAAGGCATGGACGCGCTCCATGCCTTCCTCCAGGTGACGTGCGTAACCCTCCCTCGGCGGTGTATCCGTGGTGTCTGGCACGGGACCGCATAGCAAGTCGGCGGGAGCCCGTAACTCCCGCCCATACATAAGCAACGCTGGACTGCATGCGGTGGCCCCGTGCTGGCTAGTTCGGTAGGCCATCAACAGGTACGGGAGATGTTCGTCCCAGTCATCCTGACGGGTGGTGGTGAACAATGCCAGTTGTTGGATCAATGTTCTGTTGAATCTTTCCACCATCCCGTCAGATTGTGGCCGCAAGGGCGTGGTTCTGGTCTTTCAAATTGACAGGAGTCTGCACACATCTTTTAATAATTGACTCTCAAAATTTCGTCCCTGATCGGTGTGCAGCTCCTGTGGAATCCCGTGCCGACATACAAATCCTTCTACGAAGGCCTGCGCCACAACCCCGGCTTCTTGGTTGGGGAGGGCGTAGGCCTCCGGCCACTTGGTGAAATAGTCCATTACAACGAGGATATACTTATTACCTTGGCGGGTGCGGGGCAGCGGTCCTAGAATATCCATAGCCACCCACTCAAGGGGGTCCCCCACCTGATGTAATTGAAGGGGGGCCCTCATCCTCCGTGCTGGTCCCTTTTTGGCAGAACAGGCGTCGCATCTCCGACACCAGTCCTGTATGTCGCGCCCCATATTCACCCAATAGAACCTCCGGCGGACCCGAGATATTGTCTTTGTCCTGCCCAAATGGCCGCCGGAGCGGGTACCATGCACCTGTTGTAAGATGACGTTCTTGAATTTGTCTGGGACTATCACCAGCCAGGAAGTTCTATCAGAGGGAACCTCCACCCACTTGCGATATAAGATGTTGCCTTTCGACTCCAGGGTCTGCCACTGAGCCCAATACGCCTTTGTTTGCGCCCCGAGGGGGATGACCTCTTCCCCCTTTGGTCTTTGCCCCAATTTGACCCAATTGAACACCGGCCCCAGGACAGGATCCTCCTGCTGGGCCGTGCTCCATGCCAAATCTCCAAATTCCTCATCCGCGGTTAGTGGCAAAATTGGCCCGCTCACCCGGGTTGCCCGGACGACGAGAATCGGGGCAGAATCGCCCAATTGTTCCCTCTCCTCGTGTCTCGCACAAAATTTGCAGTTTTCCCCCAGACAAGGACGCTGAGAGAGTGCGTCCGCATTACCATGGGCCTTCCCGGCCCTATGGGTCACATTGAAATCGTACTGCTGCAACTTTTCCAACCACCTTGCAATTTGGCCCTCTGGTTCCTTGAACCGAAGGAGCCATTGCAGGGAGGAATGGTCAGTTCGAACCGAAAATTTCCGCCCGTGCAGGTACGGGTGGAAATGGTTCATGGCAGCCAGCATAGCCAATAACTCTTTGCGAGTGACACAATAATTTCGCTCGGGCCTACTTAAGGCCCGACTATAGTAACCAATCACTCTCTCCACGCCCTCCTGTGTCTGAGACAAAACTGCGCCCAATCCTTCCTGGCTCGCATCCGTGTCCAGGGTAAATGCCCCGTTGCTAGTGGGGTAAGCTAGAAGGGGTGCGGATGTTAGACACCCCTTCAATTTTTGGAAGGCCTCGTGGCACTCCCGCGTCCAATTAAATCGCGTCCCCTCCTCCGTAAGCCGGTGGAGGGGACGGGCCAACTCCGCAAATTTCGCCACAAAGCGCCGGTAGTAGGAGCAGAGTCCTAAAAATCCCTGCACCTCTTTGATGGAACGTGGTGCGGGCCACTCCTCTACCGCTTTAATTTTGTCTGGGTCCGTTTTTACCCCCTCGCAGCCGATCACATGACCTAGATAGGCCACCTCTCTTGCAAACAAAGTGCACTTACTCGGGTTCAGCTCTAACCCTGCCTGTCTGAGGCACCTGGTCCAAATTAGCTAACGCCTGGGGGAAGGTCTTGGCATGTACCAGGACGTCATCCAGGTATACCAGGCATGATTGCCATGGCATGCCGCCTAGCACATGCTCCATTAATCTCTCAAAGGTGGCGGGGGCGTTACACAAACCAAACGGCATCACAGTGAACTGATACAGCCCCTTACCTGTGGAAAATGCCGTTTTCTCCTTCCCTGTCCGATCCATCTCCACCTGCCAATACCCACTCTTGAGGTCCAAAGTTGTGAACCAATTTGAGCCCGCAACGGCATCGAGGGTGTCATCAATCCTTGGCAGGGGATATGAGTCCTTGAGTGTCACGTTGTTTAGCTGGCGATAGTCCACGCAGAATCGCGTGGTCCCATCTTTCTTTTTGACCAGCACAACAGGTGACATCCAAGGACTTCCCGAGGGCTCGATCACGCCTGCGTCGAGCATCTTTTCAACCTGCTCGTCAGCTTCCCCCCTCTTGCTCCAAGGGAGCCGTCGGGCGGCCTGACGAATAGGCCGGGCCTCACCGGTGTGGATCTGATGTTTCACCAGGCCCGTACGTCCAATATCCTCGGTGGACAAGGAGAAGAGGTCCAAATGGGACCCAACCAGTTTGTGTAAGGCCTCCCTCTGGGTACCTCCCAACTCTATGCTACTCCGATTTACCATCTCGCAAATGGGATGGGGCCAATTCCTAGAACTTATTGAAGGCTCCCCCTGGGGCCGGCTCGGCTGGATGTTCTCGCCCCTCACTGACGCGACTTGTCTAACTGGGGTGCAGCCAGCTATCTTCGTGCCCCTTACTATAGTGCGTGGTTCTGTGCTAATATTAATTACTCGGACGGCCACTACCGGCCCGTCCGTTTTTACAAGGGTGCGGCCCACGATTAAACCAGATATGGATCGCGCTGCCACCGGTTCGACCAGGCCGCAGGATTCCTGCTATGTCGGGCGGGCTGACCATCGGGCCGGCACTATGGCCTCGGCCCCCGGAGGGATGGTCACGGCCTCAGGAGCCTCCAGCTCCACCCTCTCGGCCGTGCTCACCCCCTCCAATGGTAGCTCTTCCACCCCCCATTGCAGGAACCCCCGGCCCAAGTCGATTTTACAACCGCCGGCAGTCAACAAATCCAACCCTATTAAGCACGGGTCGCACACCTCCGCCACCCAAACCTCTATCTCTTGCTTTACCGATCCCAACTTGAGGGTCACAAAACCACGCCCTATGATCGGAGCCGTTGCCCCGGTAGCCAGCTGCAAGCTATGATTTTCCAGACGCTGGATTTTACCCCAGCCGTCTGCACTCGAATTAAGGACCACGGGGCTGATGATCGTGGCGCTGGCTCCCGTGTCCACCACGGCGTCTACACCCACGCCGGCAATTTTGCACCGAATTGTCAAACTACCCGTTCCAATTTGGCCACAATGAATGACCTGTCGCGTCAATGAGGGCTTCTCCCCATCCCCTACTGGCGAACACTGCCCTGCATGCCCGGCACGTTCTAGTTTCCCGGGCCCTGGCGGGGGGTGTCTGAGGTCGGCTAGGCCGATCTATACGGGGCGGAGTTGAAGGCATTGGTTGGCGGGGACCGTCCCGGCGCGGAGCTCGACACTCCCACGCACGCTGACCCATCCGAGCACAATTATAGCACCTCACCTGGTAAGGTGCTTGCCTCCGGTATTCCAAATTCCCCCCCCTGTATGTCCGAATTGGGGTACTCTGTCGGGGACTACCGGGGGCCACCACTGGAGCCGCCTGCCATGGTCCAGGTCCCGCTAGACGCCGATCCACCAGCCTCCGAACCATGCTCTCCAGGTCAGGGCCCTCGTCGGGGGCGGGCCCCCTTGGGGGGCCGCCCCCCATCACGGGCCCTACCTGACGCACCGCCACTGCGTGGCGCTCGCCTCCCCGGGCCAGGGGCCTCGCTGCTTCCCAACGGGCTGCAGCGTCGGCCGCCTGACTCATGGTCTGCGGGCGCCACATGGCGAGCTGTTGTCGGAGCTCCAGATCCGGAAGGGCCTGAATAAAGTGATCCAGCGCCAGGCTTTCCTGGGAACTCGCTGCCATGTCCGCGTGTGCAATCCCTACCGCGCGGCGAATATCGTGAGCAAGTTCCCCGATGGTCTCCTGGGGCTTGCGTTTACGCTGCGCAAGTTGAGCTTTAATAAGCTCGCTTTGCTGCTCGATACCGAAATGGTTAATTAAAGCCGCACGGAGAGCTGGCAGGGTGAGAGCATCCGGTGGTAAAGCTGTCAGCACCTCCGCCGCCGCACCGCGCAGTGCCCCTACCAGATGTACTCCACCTTCGTCCGGATTCCAACCGTTGCCTTTCCACACGTACTCAAACTGCGCCAGGTACGCCCTCAAATCACTCTTGCCGTCATACGGCGCGAGTGGGACTTTGTGGGCGCCCGAAGGTCGGACCCCGCGCGTCACTCCCTGCGGGATCAACGCGGGACCAAACCGCTCGGGCTCCCACAGTACGCTATTCCCGGGGGGGCTCCCGCACGCCCCCCGTCCCTCCAAACACTACCCCCCGTGGTGTCGATGCCTGGGTCACCCTTCCGCAACCCGCTACCCACTCCATACCCGCACACCCTTGCTCACCAGCACCCCCTCACTCCCCATAGCCAGACCTCCTTGCACACCTCCTCTTTCCATACACTCCGGACCAGTCATACATCTCACCATTGGTCCCTCACGAACACCCGGGTCTACACCACCCCCCAAGCCGACTGAATCTCCCCTCACACCATATGCATTTCCGCGTATATCCTCACTCACCTCGGTACCTCGTCGTCGCACCTCCTCTGCCACCTGCAAACTCTTTATTTGGTTAGTGAGCACATAATCCTGATTTGAACACAGACCTTGCACATACTCCATCACTTCCTCCCTTATCTCCTTTTTAGTTTCCCTCCGTCGCTTCTTAATTTCACTCACCCCTTCTTCCACCTCCTCTAATTTTTCCTTTACCTCCTTCATCTCCCTGTGCGCCCCCTCTATCTCTTCCTCTAACGCCACTTTAATCGTTTCTATGTGCGTCCTCACCTCTCGGTCCTTCGTCTCCATTACTTCTGTCACCTCTTCCAACTTCTTCGTCAACCCCTCATGTACCATCTGACATTCCTTCTGTGTCGCTATTAATTCGTTCTTAATGTCTTTTTGTGTCGCTTTTAACCCCCCGATTATTGCCGTGTTCTTTTCCACTTGGTCCACTAGTTCCTTTTGTCCCACTGTCAGCTGTTCTACTCCCCTCCTCAGACCCTGTATTCCCCCCTGTAACCTAGCCGTATTATTCCTCACCTCTTTCTCTATACGCTTTTCACCTCGCTTTACCTCCTCGCGTACCCCCGAGACCTCCTCACTCACACCTCGTCGTATCTCCTCTTTCATCTCCTCCATCTCTTTTGTAGATGCCACCCTCATCTGTCCCAATTCATCCCTCTGAGCATCCAATTTACTTTCTAACCCGATTTTCACCTCCTCTATCTGGTTCCCCATCTGTTCGATTTCCCGGGCGGATTGCTCCCCTATTGCCCGCAATTTGTCTTCCATCCTATTTTCTAGCCCCTCTAACCCATTTTTCACCCCCTCTATCTGATTCTCCTGGGCAGCCATTCTATTTTCCACCCCTGTTAACCCGTGTTTCACCCCCTCTATCCCATTGTCTAATCCCTCAAATTTCTTGTCTAAACCCTCAAATTTCTTGTCTAAACCCTCAAATTTCTTGTCTAAACCCTCAAATTTAGCTTCTAGCCGTTCCCCCATTTCTCCCATTTTGCCCCCCATTTCGCCCATTTTGCCCCCCATTTGCTCACCCTGAGCATCCATCCGGTTCCCCATTTGTCCCATTTGACCCTCCAATCGCTCACCCAATCGCTCAATTTGGCTCCCCATACTCATCTGTACAGCTGCCTGTAGCTGCGCAATGAGGGCCTGCATGTCAATCGGCTGCATGTCAAAGCCCGCTGATACAGCGGGCTCGGCTACCGCGCGCTCGTGCGAGGCGCCTTTTTGCGCGCCTGAAACCTCGTGCGCGAGAGCGCCATTTTGTGCACCTGATACCCCCTCAACCACATTGCCAATGTTCTCCTCCTCCCTTTCCTCCACATACATTTCCCCGAGGTCCTGGGTCGATTCTACCCCGTCTATCTCTCCCACCGGCATCCCGTCGCCTTGACCAGCCATGGCGTGATTTCAAAATTCGGGTTTTGCTTTAAAACACAAATTTCCAGCAGCTCGTAATTTTGAGCGCGTTAAGCGCGCTTCGGGTCCGATCCAACACTCCTGACACCAATTGTTACGGTCCGCGGATTAGATGTTATTTACCGAGCGGAGGCACCGCGGCCGAACAGTTTTTCCCCGACTCACCCGATTCACCCAGACGTTGGCCGTATCGTGCCACAGCTATTCAATGTGGGAAAACTCTAAAATGACCGAATGCAAAGAGGAAGAAGAAGATGTACAGAAGAGTAACAGGGTTTATTATTTACACACACACAAGCCAAAAAAGAGCAGTCACGGTTATTTACAGGGGACATGAAAAAGCAGGTGACACAGTGCAAATTACTAGCTTATACAGACTTAATTGACTACCCAGGACAGAACGAACAGAACAAACTCACGTACATGAATGGGGAACTTGCAGGCAGGAATGGCTGGAAAGGAGAGGAAGGTCCGGAGCTGGCAGCACGATCGGCGCGTTCGGCAGCCGCCGTCCCTTCGCGGCCCTGCTCAAAACCGCCGTCCAGGCCCCAAACGGCTGTCGAGTGTTGCTGCTGGGGACGCTGCCGCTGGCGAGCAAGGTGACGAATAGCAGGCTTTTGCGCTTCCCCTGGATGATCTCTGCTTTTGGACCTCACAACTCAGCTCTTGTCATAGCTCATCTCTCTTCTCAGCTCATCTCTCTCAAAGCTCATCTCTCTCAAAGCTCATCTGCTTTGGACCTTTTTGCAACTCTCTTCTCCTCTGACGACCCAGCTCTTTGCTTTGCACCTCACCACGCAGCTCAGCTCAGCCCTGGTCACTCTTGCGCGCGCGCTCTTATAGCGCCTCCGGCGATTAAGCCGCCGGCCTTCAGGACACGCCCATCAGTGTGCTCACCTCGGCCATGGTTGGTCGCACAACCCTCTGGCTCCGCCCTTGATGACGACGGGCGGGCACGCCTTTCTTCCCCAACCCTGCCTCATGGCCAATGGCGGCTTTGGGGTTGGCAATGCGAATGCCAATTGACGAAAGGGGAAATGGAGGGTTTTTTTGGGGAATGGGAATGAAGGGAACCTATCTTTTTCACTTGGTACAATGGAGTGTCATGTTAATGGACGACAAAGGCTTAATCTAAAACACATAATAAAGATATAAGCTACTGAACAAGGGTTTTATCGTGTCCTTCAATGTGGTGTTTCATGGATTTAACTACCGGGACGCCCTTTTTACCTTTACACAACTCTGGAGGCAGGAGGGGCCATACTCAACAATGTTACACAGCAATTTCCAATACAATACACACAATCAAAAACATACAATCCTCATATCCGCAACAATATATATATATATATATATATATATATATATATATATATATATATATATATATATATATGTCGGATTGAGACTTAGGACTTGGGACTCAAAGACTCAGAAGAAAGGAGCAACGGATATATTTATTGGAACTCGAGTACTCAAGCTTGAGGACAGCAAAGTTGCATTGAAACTCACAAGGAATGACCAACAGTACAACAAGATGCTCTGCAATAATTCAATTAACATTGCTTTATATAAAGGAAAGTCAGGGGTGGAGTTAGCTCACAAGACACAGAGTCAGAATGGGCTCATTGGGTCCCCCACCATAGTCCCATCCTGTTGTTCAGTTAATTAAAGGAAGTTCATCCAAGGCCAGTCATGGGTTAGCTTCTGATAAGGAGATGGTCAGCATTATGTGACAACATGTTTACAACTTTCTGTATAGCAGCTGGCTTGGGAAAGTACAAAGGGGAGTGGTCACTCGTAAAACTGTCAACTTGCAAGATAATGGCAAAACAGGAAAAAGGCAAAGAGAGATAAGAGTTTCCTCCAAGGCCTGGAAAGGGGAACTAGAGATTGCGCCCACGCAGGCCAGGGCACAAAGGCAGAGAACTCCTTATTAGGATATTACACATCCTCAATGCAGTAGAAAGAACTCAGTATCATGAAAGAGTACAGTAGCAAGTCAAAACAAAACATATAATTGGTTATACTTGGTAATTGGTAAAGCAGCAAGGATATACAAAGGGGGAGGGGCATTACAGCTCCCTACATACCGCCCTTTTGGATCTAAGATACAAAGTTATCTACGAGCCAATCAAAGGCCTTTATTTCAAACAAAAACAGAAAAATCATTCAACATATCACGCGAAGGCAGCCCCGTAAGAATGTCCCGTACCAAAGCACCACACAAACTCAGTAGGATGATTCGCGTCTGTATGTGAGTATGCAATGTAAGGCCGTAAAAGCAGAGTGATCAAATGGCACACAAAATCCACCAAAAGAGGTGGGAGAGAGAGAGAGTGTAACTAAACGTAACGTACCACACGAATGCAGCCCAGTGAGCATGTCCCGTACCCAGTACCGCACAACGAACCCAGCAGGCTGATCCGCGGGTGTGTGGGTGCAAGTGGGTGTAAGTGGATGTATGATGTAAGTCGGGTGTAGATGGGTGTATGAGGTGAGACCGTAGAGACATGAAGATCGAATAGCACGCCAAATCCACAACGAAGACCTCTGGTTCCACCGGGGTCCACACCCAGGAAGATCTCCGACCCACCCTTGGACCACAGAGGTGCAGCCGGACTCCTCCCCAACTGGAGCTCGCCCAGGCTTCCCCAAGTGAAATCCTTGTCGATCTTCAGCGCTCAATCGATATTCATGTTCATGAGGTCTCTTACGTGCTGGTGATCTGGGGAAGACACAACATCGTCAGTATCAGGTGGCTCAAACCTATGGCCATGAAATAAAGCATAACGATCCAAAGGTGGGAGAGAAACTTCCTTTGGGTCAAAGTCGAGATCGTCCGAGGCGATGCTGCTTGCTTCGCTGTTATTCAAGGGCGAATCTCCAAAACAATCAGACTCGGAACTCAGAGTATTTTCACGATCGAGTTCCTCTCCATCCGGGCTTGGGTTCACAGCTGGGTCCAAATCCCGAACTGGGTCAGTGGCGTTTGACTCACTGTGGGCTTGTGAGACATAAAGGTGAGCTCGTGAAACATGGAGAGGCAGAGCCTGCATTGAAACATAAACATCAGCCGGGGACCCTCGCAAGTGGCCCACATCATCATTGGTAACATCATCAGTAACATTATTTTCAGGTGGCGTAGGCCTGCGGAGTGGACGGCCCATAGTCATAGCCACGGCATGGCATATCGTGAAGAAACGAGAGGAATCCTTCAGGAAATCGTCGATTTCTTCTTCCGACGTGTCGGGGCCCAGTTTAAACGGCCTCCTGGTAGCCTGAAATGCTTCGAGGTCCGCATAAGTGTACTCGACGTCATTATCGGTAATATCAACAATGGAAGAACAATCTTCGGAAGCGAAGATCTCATTGTCGCGGCCCAGGGACTCGTTCAGGTCGTCGTTCCAGGATCCGCGACTGGCAGTTGAGTTGACAGCTGGTGTGTCATCCGGACCCGCGATCCGCTGGTCGATCATCACCATGGCCTTTTCCGGTGTCGTCTTCAGTGTCCATCCTGTGGAAAACTTCCTCACACACGCAAGGACTAAAGCCTTGATTATCACACAACTAACCACGATTCCAAGGACTATTGCCAAAGCGGTTAGTACCCACTTTACAATTGTGCCTGTCCACCCTTTGAACCAGTCGGTAAGCCACTGGTGGGAGGCTTCCCGATCCAATCGATCCCTTGTCAATGAGTGAGCGCTTTCCCTTAACGTTATAATAGCAGCACTGACACCCTGTGAGGGGTCAGGAATAAAAGTGCAACATTTACCCTCAATTATCCCACATACCCCTCCTCGTTCTGCCAATAGCATATCTAATGCAACCCTATTTTGCATAACCATTGTACGCAGATGGACAACTGTGTCCAACATTTCGTCGTGTGCTGTAGCGGTGGCGTTGGCCACAGTTTCTAAGATTAACGCAATTTTGTCAATGCGGTAACTGTTCATGACCGTCCCAGCCCATGGGAAGAAGAAGCTAACGGCTTTCTCCCAATCAGCGCCGTGTAAAGTAGTGGTGTCGTCGTCGTGCCAATAGGTGCTTCGTTGTGTCCTTATGAGTGCGGTGGTATTATGCAAGTGCTGTCGCATTTCCATCTCTGGGAAAACTGATCCTAAATAGCAAATTCCTCCCCAATTATCAGGTAAATACGGGTAAGCTTTATTCCCGCATACAAACATGGTCCCGTGCGGGGCCACTAAATGGGTGGTCATGCAAGTGAGAAGACCTGGGATAGTGTTTGTCCCGTTTTCCCCTTTCCATGCCAACTGGAGGTGTGTGAGGTTATGCAAGGGCGAGCTTGTAACGTTCACTAGGAGCGTGTGTTTCCCTTTTCTCGGGTCCGCGGGAAGGGTATCTCTACACACGGATTTGCCTACCATTACTTGGCCCTTTCCTTCTAAGCAGAGGGCCCCCCATGCCGGCTTGACCCAAACCGGCGCCGGACGTTCCTCAAAGTGTCGGGACAGGATGGGAGGGGAGTACTGGAAAACTCGTTTACACGCGGTTTCATCAGAACCTTGGCTTGTCAGAGTTGTACTAATGCATTTGGTATTTAGTGGCTTCGAGCACAAATCATTGAGTGATAGGGGTAACACTACCATTGGTATGCCTGCTGTGCTGGTGCGGGGAAGGTGCATACACATCCAACACTGTGTCCTATTCTGTACTGTGGCCATATGCCGTGCGACCTTCCAGTATGTGTTCTCCTCTGGCTTCCTTCTTACTTCCTGGGCAGGAGGGGGTTTAATGACGTAGGCGGCACAACTAGGCCGGAATTGGTGTTGGGTCTCTCCCCTCTTTTTGTTCCTTCTAATCAGCGTGCGCGGGGGCCATATTCCACATTCAAGTATTATCGTGGTGTGTGGGCCGACGAGGGCATGCGACAGTAGGAGAGTAGTATTGTCGATGCCCGTGCCCCATTGATATCCTGCGGCGGCGTGACTATTCACGGTCCCAGTAAACCTTCCATTTTCCACCTGTCTAACCTTAGTTAAGACTATGCGTGGGGTTGTCATGCGTGCCTGTGGTGTCCCATTGTGTACCACCATGGCTTCCATCCATCTTACAGATAACCACTTGAAATGTGTCTCCAACTCACAGCAATGTACTACTATCCCCTGTCCCCGGGGAGCCGTTATGTATTTGACGGAGTAAAGTTTAAATAACGTGTAGTTGTCGTGTCCTGGGTATTTGGGGAGATCCTCTCTCAGTGGGTTAAACTGCAGAAGCCTATCCTTGGCGGGGTTTGTTAGGCAGCTGCCCAGAATTCCCATCATCATGACCGTCATCGCCGCCCTTAGGAGACTGTGGTGCCCTAGATGGTGCATTGTCTTCAGCGGTGTGAGGTGTGGTGTCTGCAGCAATGTGAGGTGCGGTGTCTTGTGTGGCTTGTGGTGCGGGGATGGACAACTTACAATGGGTGGCGTGGATCCACGAAGGTTTACCCTCGCAGAAGACTGCCGTCGGTGTGACCAGTAGCACCTGGAATGGTCCCTTCCACCGTGGCTCCAAAGCAGCCTTGCGGGTGAAGTGCTTCACGAGCACCCAGTCGCCGGCCTGAAAGTTGTGGATGGCGTGGCCTATTGGTTCAGGCAGCGCCTCTCGTACTCGAGCATGGATGCTGCGTGCCACATTCGACAAGCCTATGCAAAATCTCAAAAGCATGTCATCCATTACTGGCAAAGCAAGGGTGGACATGTCTGTTGGTGCTGAAACGGGCAAGCTCATAGGTCGTCCCATTAATATTTCGTGGGGGGAAAGGCCCGTAGTGCGACCCGGGGTGGAACGAATGCTCATCAATGCAAGCGGAAGAGCCTCTGGCCACCTCAAGCCTGTGTCTGCGCAAAGTTTCGCTAGTTTATTCTTTAAAGTCTTGTTCGTTCGTTCCACAAGTCCTGAGGACTGTGGGTGGTAGACGCAATGGAAGGATTGTTTAACGCCCAACGCCTTCAGGATGCCCTTAACCACCTGCGCCGTGAAATGGCCTCCTTGATCTGACGAAATTATCTGGGGAATGCCAAATCTGCACATAAAATCCCGCACGAGGCGCTTCACTACTGTCGGAGCATCGGATTTGACGCATGGGTATGCTTCGACCCATTTGGTGAACGTATCTACGATTACCAACACATAGCGAAACGACATGCTTGGTTCCAATTCTGTAAAATCGAACTCAATAGTTGCGAACGGCCCACTAGGCGGGGGTCGTCCCCCATCATGTGCATGTCTCGGTGGCGCCCCTCTATTGTGTTGCTGGCAGACCACACACGATCGGCACACTTCGGATACAATCCGTGACAGTCCTGGCGCTGCCCAAGTGTAGTCTATCTGTCCCATCACCCCCCTCTGGCACACATGACCATTCTGATGAGCCATGCGTGCCAGCCAAGGCAGTAAAGCCTGGGGTGCTATAGGTTTTTCATCAAGGGTCCACATTTCCCCTGGCCCAGGGCGTATCGCTCCTCGTTTGAGCCAGACCTCGTGTTCGGCCGTCGGTGCAGCATTTTGTAAATTTATGATATCGTCCTTAGTTGGTGTGGCGGGTGGTCCCGCAGTCGGTATGTCGGCAATCTGTGCGGCTGTCTTCTGTGCTCGTGTCACCATCGGCATGTTGCGTTCTATCTGTTGGTTGGCGGCCTTTCCTGCCGCCTCGTCCGCCCTTGCGTTGCCCCGGGCAACGTCAGTGTCCGCCCTTTGGTGGCCACGACACTTAATTACCGCGATAGCGCGGGGAAGTAAAATGCTTCGGAGGAGCCCTTCTACCAGCGCGCCGTTCTTTATCACTGAACCGGCAGATGTGAGAAAACCTCTCATCTTCCAGATGGCTCCTTTATCGTGGACTACGCCGTGAGCGTAGGCCGAATCTGTGTAAATGTTGACGGCAAGGCCTTCCGCCAAGCTGCACGCTCTGGTCAAGGCGCACAGCTCCGCCTGCTGTGCGGAAAATGTAGGTGGAAGACGCCCGCTTTCTACCGTTTCGCTATCCGAGCACACGGCGTACCCGGACAACAGAGACCCGTCCCATGCGCGCCTAGCTGATCCATCGACATAATATGTACAGTCGGGATATTCTAAGGGATTGTCCCTTAGATCCGATCGCACCGTGGAGACTAGCTGCACAACGTCGGTGCACACATGAGGTTCGCCCTCCTCAGGAGTGGGCATCAGTGAGGCTGGGTTGAGCGTCGTGCAACGTTCGATCGTGATGTTGGCTGCAGTGATCAGTGCGGATTCGTATTGCATTAATCTAGTGTTAGACAAATGCTGTGTGCTTCGCTGTGACAACAGCGAAGTGACGCAATGTGGTACCCGTAGCGTTACTGGGTGTCCCATAACAATGTCCGCTGTTCTTTCTACTGCGTACCTGGCCGCTGCCACGGCTTGCAAGCACACTGGAAACCCTTGTTCGACCGGGTCTAACTTTTTACTAAAGTAGGCCACCGGCCGCTCCTTATCCCCATGGGTCTGTGTCAAAACTGACTGGGCGAAACCTCCCACGGCGTGAGTGTAAAGGGTAAATGGTTTCGCATAATCCGGGAGTCCTAATGACGGTGCCGTAACCAGCGCCTGTTTCAGCCCGTCAAAACATCGCCTCAATTCATCCGTCCATATCAATAGGTCCGGGGCATTTGATTTGGTCGCCTCGTACAGTGGTTTAGCCAGCAGCGCAAAATCAAGTATCCAAGTGCGGCAATATCCCGTCATACCTAGGAAGCGCAGCATTTGTCGTTGCCAGCGAGGGCGAGGCAGCTCCATGATAGCGGTCACCCGTCCAGCATCCAATTCTCGTTTTCCATGCGAAATGGCGTGTCCCAAGTAAGTTACAACCTGCCGCACAAACTGAAGTTTTGGTCTGACTACTTTGTGGCCTTTGGCCGCCAAGGCCTTTAATAGGGCCAAAGAATCCATTTCGCACGCCTCCTTTGAAGGGGAGCAAATCAACAAATCGTCAACGTATTGCAGCAACACTGACCCTCCCTTCAATTCCACATCCGCCAGGTCGCGGTGCAGCGCCCGGGAAAACAGAGTGGGGCTATCTGAAAACCCCTGAGGTAGTACTGTCCAAGTATACTGGCGCCCCCTATGGGTGAAAGCGAATAAGTATTGTGACTCAGGCGCGATGGGCACAGAGAAAAACGCAGAACAAAGGTCGATGACCGTGAAGTATGTTGCGTCCGGTGGAATTGACATCATGAGGGTTTCTCCGTTTGGAACTAGTGGGTGTATGCCCTGTATCACCTTGTTCACCTCCCTTAAATCCTGTACAAACCTCCATTTGTCCTTTGACGGCTTTTTAACTGGCAAAATTGGTGTATTACATGGGCTGTTAGTTTCCACGATAATCTTCTGTTCCACTAGGGATTGAATCACTGGTGCTATGCCTACGTCGGCCTCAGGTCGTAGCTTATACTGTTTTACATTTGGCAAGCACATCCCCGGCTGCACTGCTATCACTAGAGGTTCGGCGTCTCGCATCCGTCCAACCTCACCGTCGCTTTTGGGCCATAAATTGTCTGGCACCTCCGCTAGGAGGTAATCTGACTCACCCGGGTCCGTCAGCACTGCCCTCATGGCATAGGTGCCCTTAGGAGGCAACTCTGTTGCTTCGAACGTTCCATCCCTCCGTTGTGTCTTGAAGTCAATTGAGAACCCTTCGCCATTTTGGAGCCGTTTCAAAGTCCAACGGCCCTTCTTACTCCGATAACCTTGTAGGGGAACTTCACGTAACCTCCCTACCATCCAACCTACACTTTCCGGCGGCCACCCCTTGGCAGTAGTGAGGGTAACATGGGCGGCCGCTCCTTCGGGGTATCGGGTCAATGCACGCTGACTCGAGGTTAGGACTGCCTCGATTCCTATTCCCTCGCGGCCGATCCACATCCGTGACAAGTGCAGAGGCGTGCGCTCGCCCAGCTTCTCCTTAACCTTTTCTCGATAATTCTCGTCGTCGCCCGTTGCATCATAGTACGCAGTGCAATGGGGTGGACTATCCCTTAAGGTTTTTATCGAAATTTCGTGCAGTTGTAGCCAATCTCGCAGAACTGCGTTGTCCAAACACACATTATCTATGATATGCGTCCAGGTAGCCAGAGCCCCTTCATCCATGCGCCACCAATACACGGTGGGGCCGGGCCGAGACAATGCCGTCATTACCAAGTCGCGTTTAGATTCCGCGACGTCTACGAAAACTCCCTCCTCGGTACATGAGATCTGACAGCCCAAGCGGCACAATAAATCCCGTCCCAACAAATTGGTCGGGGCGGTAGTGGTCATCAAAAATGCATGTTTAGCCTCCAGCGGGCCGCATGTTACTCGCACTTCCTCCGAAATAGGAAGCGCTTGGGGTAAACCCGAAACACCCAGTATTTGAACGTTCCTGGCCGTAGGGCGCAAAGAGGGCAATTGCCCCTTGTTAATTGTGCTGCGAGTCGCGCCCGTATCTACGAGAAATTCTAATTGTCTTCCCTCCACGTCCAACATCATGGTTGGTTCCTCTGCCGGCGTCATGGTCAAGAGAGGACACTCCTTGGGCGACTCGCCAGCGTCCCGTCAATAGGCCCCTCTATTGTATTGGGGCTGAAACCCCTTACGAGCCTTTGGGCAATCACGTATCCAGTGTCCCATCTGCTTGCAATAATGGCACGGTTCCTGCGGAACCGGTGGTGCGGAGGGCATAGGTCGTCCCTCTACAGCGCCCCTTCCGCCCTGCCGGCGTTCTGGCGGCCCCCAATGTGACTGGTTCACTGGTTGCCACTGCGGCGGACCCCGAGGCGGGGCCCAGTTCCCCCTTGGTCCGTTCTGCATCCCACTATTGGGGGGTGGTCCGGGGTTTTGGAGAAGGGGTCTTGGTGGATACCAATTTTGGGGAGGGGGCCCTTGCACAGTCCAAGTTTGAGGGGTTTGAGGAGGAGGGGGAAGAGGGGGTGGTATTGTCCATTGTTGTTTCACCTCGTTCATATTAATTAGTCCAAAATCTTCCTCAGTACAACCGTCGCAGTTCTCATTTTCGTTGTGGATCCACTCTCCGTTGGGGAATTGGCCCTTATAGAAAAGAGGATAACAACTCCTCCTATGTTCCTCTGGACCTCGAACAGGTCCCCACTTCTGGCACTGTTCGTGTATGTAGTTCTGACTCTGATCCCCCTTTTTATTCTGATTAAATTGAGCCCGTTTCTCTTGGACAAACATTTGCAATATTTCCTCCTTAATATCCTTCTTCTCCTCTAGGGAGGAGCCCGGGCATTGTTCCAGTTTGTCGCATAATTCGTTGGTTGTCATTCCCTTCCAGCCGAAGAGGACGGTCTGTACCTGTTTCTTTAACACCGGCCGAAGCCCCTCGATTAGATATTGATTTACCAATGGTTGGGGTAGCCCTCCCAGCTGCATCGGACCCAGTCCTCCCCAGCGCGCAATGGCCTTTTCCAACCTTTCTCGGTACTCTCCAATTGGTTCTCCTGCCTTTTGTTTTATGGCCCCAATTTTTCCCCAATCCGGACCTCCTGCTGGCAACAGCGCATGCTCGATGGCACCCAGCAGCCGGAGCTTCAGTGCGTCCCATTGTACTAGTGTTATCCGGGGGATTGCACCCACCGCCCTTGGGTCGTCGTGCGGCCAGTGTGCTCTTTGTCTAGCCCTTTCCCATACTTTGGGTGGGAGCACGGATACTCCCATATGAGTTATGTCTCTATAGTCGCACTCGCCAGCCATAAACCAATTCGACATGGTCGGCACTATCTGCCGCGGATCCTCAATAAGCAAATGTTGAATCCTTTCCCGCATTACAGTTAAAGAGGATTCTTTCCATGGTACTCTTTCCCGAACCCCATGACCTGCTGCGTCAACCCCGATAACTTGTACAGGGCACAATGTTTTCTTTTCCTCCATTTCCTGACATTCCGATGGGGTAGTTTGTGAGGTCCTTTTCCCCTTACAACCTACCAGTGAGGGGTATAACCCATCCGGTCCTATCGGTGGCGGGAACCCTGCGATGTCGGTCCCGTCATCTATTCCGTTAGCCCCGAGTTGTGCAAACGGCCTTCCCTGGCTCGGGTGGTTCTGGGGTATCTGGGGCGCGATGGTAGCGGGGTTATAGGGAGGTGGTAGCGGGGGCGCAGAAAGGATAGGTGGTGCCTGAAACCCCGGGACAGAGCTTAGGACTGGGGCTGGGGAGGGTAGATTGGTCACTGCCTCCCCTCTCGCGGGGTCTGGGTTTTCAACGAGCGGCATCAGTCGCGCGTTGGCCTGCCTCTCTATTTCCTTAAGCGCTTCATCCTGCTCTTTATTCGCCTGTTTCCTCAGACCCTTGAGTTTTGTTACCTCACCGGCCAAGCTGGCCTGTTTCGACCTTGCGTGTCGCTTCATCGCTTCTTCCTTCCACCAGCCAAAGACTTTCCAATAGTCAGGCGGAAAGTGTTTCGTGGCCTGTTCGAACTTTTCTAATGTCTCATACAATACGTCCAATTTTTCCAGCGCAAAAGACCCTCCTTCGGGCCACGGTTCTCCTAAATCCTTCGTCAATGCAACCCATGACTTCCCTGGTCTCACAGCAGCATAGCCATACCTCTTAAACATAAAAAATGCTGGGGTATGTCTAAGCGGTTCACCTGCCTTTACTGTCTTATTACCCATACTGTTACCCATCCTAGGAAAATTTAGTTTACCGACGTAGCCTTGTACTCGTGAGGATCGCCCGCCTCGCGTTTACAGCCGTCTACCTAACTCTGAGAGGCTCGCAGTCTTGTACTCGTGAGGTTCGCCCGCCTCGCGTGGTACGGCCGCGCTACCTACTCTCCTGAGAGGCTCGCCCGCCTACACAGCCGTCTATCCTACCCTTACTGCACTTTCCTGGCGTCCTACGCCCGTATAATAGTTCTGATCTTACTTAAAATCCCAACGTCTCCCGGGTAGGCCTCGGATCGGGACGCCGCCCTTATCCTTACCCTTACAACCCAGAGATCTATTACCCCTTAACCTCAGGCGCCCAACGTGGGGCACTTCTCCTTACGTAACGTTACCCTAACGAGTCCATAAACAATCAGTTGCTCCAGGACCCAAGCGGTCCGTAATTAAATTTAGGTTCGTGGAACAGGTATGAGCAGGGAACGGAACGTACGGCGACCGAGCAAGAGAGAGTGGGTTACAATTTGGACTGACCCCCGGGCTAAAAAGGAAAAAACAAAAGAAAACCACAGCTCACCTGACCCGGATCAATTGCCAGCTGGTCTCTCACCACTCCCCTGCCTGGGACCGCGTCCCGGACTGCCCAGACTGATCCCACCGCTGCCACCAGTTGTCGGATTGAGACTTAGGACTTGGGACTCAAAGACTCAGAAGAAAGGAGCAACGGATATATTTATTGGAACTCGAGTACTCAAGCTTGAGGACAGCAAAGTTGCATTGAAACTCACAAGGAATGACCAACAGTACAACAAGATGCTCTGCAATAATTCAATTACCATTGCTTTATATAAAGGAAAGTCAGGGGTGGAGTTAGCTCACAAGACACAGAGTCAGAATGGGCTCATTGGGTCCCCCACCATAGTCCCATCCTGTTGTTCAGTTAATTAAAGGAAGTTCATCCAAGGCCAGTCATGGGTTAGCTTCTGATAAGGAGATGGTCAGCATTATGTGACAACATGTTTACAACTTTCTGTATAGCAGCTGGCTTGGGAAAGTACAAAGGGGAGTGGTCACTCGTAAAACTGTCAACTTGCAAGATAATGGCAAAACAGGAAAAAGGCAAAGAGAGATAAGAGTTTCCTCCAAGGCCTGGAAAGGGGAACTAGAGATTGCGCCCACGCAGGCCAGGGCACAAAGGCAGAGAACTCCTTATTAGGATATTACACATCCTCAATGCAGTAGAAAGAACTCAGTATCATGAAAGAGTACAGTAGCAAGTCAAAACAAAACATATAATTGGTTATACTTGGTAATTGGTAAAGCAGCAAGGATATACAAAGGGGGAGGGGCATTACAGCTCCCTACATATACACACATTGTTACGGATCTCTACGTCGGCCCCTTTTCCCCTTAAGAAGGGGGGATTAATCCCCTTGTTTGTGACAGACCGACGTGAGTCCTGAAGCTGCCCAGCTCCCTCCTGGGAAGGCAGGTGAGCAACCTCGTTCGAGGCCGTGGACAAGATGTTATTTGCCGAGCGGATGGCAGCCCGCGGCTCGAACCATTAACAGAACTAGACCCGATTCTTGAACATTGGCCAAATCGTGCCACAGGTATTCAATTGGGAAAAGACAGGGACGAACAGATGTGAAGAAACCAGAAGGTAAGGAGGAACAAATAGGATTTATTACTACTATTATGTACACATCAAAAGGAACCAAGGAGAAGGAAAGATACGAAAATAAAGACAGAAAGATGGAAGGACCAGAAGACACAGTGCAATTATTAACTTATCTAAACAGGCTTAACGTATACTCCAGACAACATAAAAGACGGACGACAGTCATACTTACACAGGGGGATGATGATAGGGATGAATGGCACGAATGGCTGGAATGGGAAGAAGGTTCCGTTGGAGCTTGCTCCCGCACGGGACGTCGGGCTCGACCTCGATGGCCACCGATCCCACAGCAATCGGTTCCCGCGTAGCAACGGGTTGAAGCTGCGTGTCACAGGGGGGGGGGGGGGGGGCTGGACTACGGAGGTCTCACTTGCGGTGGTCCCAAAGCTGCGGTTTGTTCACTCAACGCTGCTGCTCCTCCTCCACTGAACTCAACAACAACTTCGCTGCCCCTCCTCCACTGGGCTCAACTCCACTCTCGGTGGACTCCTTTTCCTCCACTGAACTCAACTCGCTCCCGGTGGACTTCTGTGGGAGGCTCCGGGCGACGGGTTATATATCGCCACACCCTGGAACGTTCGCGAAACCACCAGATCGTTCTTTCTCCGCCCTCTCAAGCCAAAGCCCTCGTGCTTGGTTGGTTGATCGGGGTTGGCTCACTCTTCCTTCCTATGACGAGGTGGAGACACGCCTTTCTTCTCCGAACTGACCGCGTGCTTAATGGAGGGCGAATGCAGTTGGCAAATGCGGTTGGCAATGGAGGTTTTGGCAATGAAAGGGGAATCTGTCTTATTTCAATTCGGTGCAATGCAGAGTCAACTAGTGGGAAACACAGCCTTAAACTAATACACATAATAAGGAAATAACTATTTAGAAGGGTATATGGTGGCCTACGTGCTTGCGATGGAGTAACTAAGAGGACGACCTTTGACCTTTACACACAAATCGGAGGTATTTACAAGGAATCATTACACTACTCAGGGTGATATTTACACAAAAAAAACACTGGATTCTCAAATCTGCAACACTGCACCCTCATTCTCCAGGCACGTCCCCGGGCCTATAAAACTATAACTTAGTGTGACACGTAGGTGTAGTTCCCTCTACATTTAACCTGACCCTGAGTGTGACAGTTTTAAAACACAAATAAGTATGTCCCTCTGCTGCATTGCACCCTGCCTAACAGTTTTACACCCACAGGATAACCGAATTGCGGAATGGTTCTCAAACTAAACATGAACGGTGGGGAGCATTATTTACAAGTGACGCTGATTGTATTTACAAAACTAACCCAGGACCTGTGATTGTTCTTTTGGGGGGGGGGGTGGGGGGGGGAGACAGCCTGCACTGCATCGACGCACCAGCACCAATAAAGAGCACTATAAAGCACCAAAACGCCCCATACAGCACCATAAACGCACCGGAGTGCACAGTCACCACAATTCAAATAAAAACCCAAAACCCTGGTGGTGGTCTTTTCTCTTTGGCTCCCTCTGCTGGCCAATGATCTTCCTGATGTTGTCTTTCTTTGTCTTCTTGCTGGCGGCCTATTTGGACATAATAAAAAATGCACAAAACGTGTCCACTTTTTATTTATGGCCCACAGGGGCCGACTAGGGGTGGTTCACCTGTGTGGCATAGGTACCACGTCACCGAGGTCCGCAAGCAAGATCCTGGGCCATCGTGGCCGGTTCCAGCAGAGGGGCCATGCCCCAACCCGTGGGGTCCATGAGTGGTGCTCAGCCACAAATATGTGGTCCATAAGTGGTGCAACGATGCAGGCAGCTGGTTGCGGGGGTTCGGGCACACAATGGCAGACTCCAGCACGCTCCCCTCGGTGCCCAGAGAGCACGATCCATAGGTCGGGGAAGGAAGACAGAGAGGGCAGGTTAGCGAGGGGTAAGGTCACAAGGGTACACATCAATAAAGGTAATGCAAGGTGAAGTGCGCCTGGAGACCGAGCGGAGAAAAGCTCGTCCCTATCGTGCGTCACCCCACCCGTCACCTGTTCTTCCCTTGCCCCTTACCCCCGTATTTATAACAATTTACAATTCGTCTCTACCGTCACGTCTTCCCCATATTTCCCCTATACCAAATTCGTCACAATCCCATTGTCTAAATTTGCCATCACCAATTCATCATCAATCCTCATAAGGAGGGAGAGATGGAACAACAAAGCACAATGTCTCACCCCCGTCATGATGCATCTCACAATCCAAACATTTGCACAGAAAAATAACAACAACAAACCATGGCATGGTGTGGAGCACCGTCGTCACCTCAGGTGAGTGGATGTAGATGGTGCAAGGAGATTTCAATCCTAACTATCCTCTAAATGATTTTAATATACTTTACACTACCGGGGTCTTTCCCTGCCAATCCATTGGCAGTCTTACTCTGTACGGTTTTAAGAACCAAATTCCCATTGACCAAACTGTGGTGCTTCATCAATTTGGGGTCTCACTCCCCCGGTTCAACTCCCTGTGCCTTTGCACAATTTCAGGACTGGGTGATGTGGCTCTCCCAGCAGGTCTACCCACCTGCACACCTCCACCACTGCAGTTGCCTCCAAGCTTACCTGCTCCTTACCTAACCTATCTACCTGGGGAAGGCCCTCCTTGGCGCTTACCCCACTCGGTGCCCTCTCTGGCACTGGGCTACCCGGGTCCGTCCTCCGGATCCTCGGGCCCCATCCACAACTCTAATGGCTCCCAGAGCCCACCTGCGGCCTCACCTGGCCGACCATCCTCACAGTGGCGGAGTGCCCATTTAACTACACACACTAACAGGCCACACGTCCAGCCATTTCCACGACACTAATGCACCCATCCAAACACCATTCTTCCACACGCACCACAGATGCCAATATCCAACCACAATTTACCTATACCCTCTACCTAACTCTTAAACTACCCTCCCCGGGTGTTCGTGATGGGGTCCATCCTCCCCATACACTCCCTTCGCACCAACCACTCCACTCCACAGTTTCCACCATACTCCCTCCACACCATCCATTCCATACTCCATATATTCCATACTCCATGTATTCCACACAACCATTCTCCATTCACCTGTATTTACACACCTGTGCCATCACACCTAGTGCTTCCTGCACCCTCCTTCCTCCCAGGCTTCTTCAATCACTCAATACAATGCACAACCACAATTGATCCTCATGCACTGCTCCATACACTTCCACGCTCAATACAACTCACAATCACCTCACTCTTTTCACAATACACTTCCGAATACACTTTCAATTCTCAAACACACGGCATCATCTGATCTATCTGGTGCCCTGCTAAAACTCGCGCTTCCCCGTCGCCCCTTACATTATTGCGCTCCCTCGTCATTATAATCCAACTTATCTACCTACGTCCCCACAACAGGTGGAATGTCGCTACTTACCTCTACCGTTACCTATGGTCATCTCTATGTCCCTATACATTATGCTAACCCTCCCTCGGCGAGCTTTCACTGCCAAACCCCATAAACCTATAGCTCATGTGCCCCGTTTGTGAGGGATGGCAGAGTTGCCATTCCACCACATCGGGCATGTCTCACTATCAATTTGGCCCTTCCAATTTCAGCCAATCAGAAATTTGCCAATCACTGCCAATCCTTCTACCAATCATTTGCCAATCATCAAATTTTGCTTTTCAAATTCACTACTGCTACCACCCTCACACGTCTACTCACTTGAGCCTCTCGGTGTGTCAATTCGTTTTCAAAGCCCGGCTTCGCGGAGCCGAGCAATGAATGCGGGTGGTTTGTTGCCGGCGGTTGGATTCGTCCGGCATTCGGTGCAGGGAAGGGGGCTTACTCGGGCCGAGATTCCATGCACCATCTCGGCACGGAGCCGTCCGATGGCCCGATCTCGCCCTGCCGGAACGCCTCAACCACAAGGGGTCGCCGTGCCGACCCTTCCTACCGGGCCGCCCGCCCCGCTTAGCGGAGCACGGACGCGACCGTCCAGAGCGAGGCCCTGCGTGGATCCCGCATGGCGGTTCTTTCGAAACCGCCGTGGTTACGATCCCCGCTGGTTCCCGCTGCACACAAAGCCCGGCACGAACCGAGGGCTCGCTTCGGCTAAAAGTCGACCTAACCGCTGCTCCGTTTAACGTCGATGCTTCACTTGCATGCTCACACCACGCGTTCCGTTCCTTATTCACACATCCAAGTGTCTCCATACACTCCATCATTGCACCTTCTCTTACACACACCCTAGGTACACTCATTACGCTCACAGACTTCGTCACACACCTGACCACCGCACACCTTGGCACACACTCGTCGTTCGCACACCTCAGCAACACCCCTCTTCACGCCCACTCCTCGGTCACATCCTCTGTGACAACCACGGGTGTGCACTCATCTGCACACCCAATCACGTGCCTCACTACCAACTCAAGTGTGCATTTCCACATGCGCTCGACCATTCCAGGTGTGCATCCTTCCATCCCAGGTGTACATTCTCTCTCACCTGCTACAACCAACTCGTGCTCCGTATCACTCTCACTACTCTCACCACCACACTCGGTCACGCATTCACCCTTACTCTCGACCACGCTACCGGTTATCATGCACCCGTTCGTTACACACCTTTCTCGTGCATCCTCTGGTGCACACTCTCCCATTACGTCCTCCGTAACACTCACCACAGGTGTGCACTCTTCCGTTACATCCCCTGTAACACTCCCCATCACGCGCTTCAATGTGCCCCCTCGCACACGCGCCACGACCAACTCACTCTCGACAGCACACTCACTCCTCGGCGCGCACTTTTTCCTCACACACCCCATAGTCGGACATCCTCGCACACCTCATCCTTCACACTCTGTACCTGTCGCACACCTTACCAGCGGCCTCTCATGAACACCTGGGTCTACACCAACACCCAAGCTGACTGAATCTCCCCTCACACCATATACATTTCCGAGTATATCGCCACTCACCTCGGCACCTCGTCTTCGCTCCTCCTCCGCCACCTGCAAACTCTTTATTTGGTCAGTAAGCACATTATCACGATTTGAGCACAGACCTTGCACCAATTCCATCACCTCCTCCTTTATCTCCCTCTTCGTTTCCCTCCGTCTCTTCTTAATTTCACTTACCCCCTCTTCCACATCCTCTAATTTTTGCTTCACCTCTTTCATTTCCCGATGCGCCCCCTCTATTTCGTCCTCTAAGGCCACCTTGATCATTTCTATGTGCGTCCTCACCTCCCGTTCTTTCGTCTCCATTGCCTCTGTCACCTCGTCCAACCTCTTTGTCAACCCCTCATGTACCATCTGACATTCCCTCTTCGTCGCTATAAGTTCCTTTTTTATTTGTTTCTGCATCGCCTTTAACCCCCCGATTATCGCAGTGTTCTTCTCCACTTGCTCCACTATATCCTTTTGTCCCACCGTCAGCTGTTCTACTCCCCTGGTCAGATCCTCTATGCCCCCCCTGTAACCTAGCCGTACTATTTCTCACCTCTTTCTCCATACGCTCCTCACCTCGCTTTACCTCCTCGCGTACCCCCGCGACCTCCTCGCCCACACCTCGTCTGATCTCCTCCCCCATTTCTCCCATCTCTTTGGTAGATGCTGCCCTCATCTGTTCCAAATCATTCCTCTGGGCATCCAATTTGGTTTCTAACCCGATTTTCACCTCCTCTATCTGATCTCCCATTTGTTTAATTTCCCGGGCGGATTGCTCCCCTCTTTCCCTCAATTTTCCTTCCATAGTGTTTTCTAACCCCGTTAACCCATTCTTCACCTCTTTCATCCCGTTGTCTAACCCCTCAAATTTGTTGTCTAAACCCTCAAATTTATTGTCTAAACCCCCAAATTTATTGTCTAAACCCCCAAATTTAGCTTCTAGCCCCCCGATTTGATTTCCCATATTACTTAACCCATCTCTCAATTGCTCACTGGTACTCCTCGCTTCGTCCCTCATTGCTCCCATTTGGCCTCCCAATTGCTCACTATCAGCCCCCAATCCCACAAGTTGGTTTCCCAATTGCTCACTATCGGCCCTCAATCCCACAAGTTGGTTTCCCAATTGCTCACTATCAGCCCTCAATCCGACAAGTTGGTTTCCCAATTTCTCCCCCATTCTGTTTTCCATTCGGTCCAATTGTTCTCCCATCCCCATTTGCACGGCGGCCTGCAGCTGCGCAATGAGGGCTTGCATGACTATCCCTCCCACTTGCACCGCGGGCGCGGCTACCGCAGCGCCGCCATTTTGTGCCTCTGCAACCACGTGCGCGAGGGCGCCATCTTGCGCACCTGATAACCCCGCAACCACATCCTCATTTCTCACCTCCTCCATTATTACTCCCACCTCCTCCATGGGGTCCTGGGTCGCTGCTACCCCTTCTATCTCTACCCCCACCAGCATCCGATCGCCTTGGTTATCCATGGTACGATTTTTTAATTTGGGTTTTATAAAATAAAATTTTGGGCCACTCGTAATTTGAGTGCGCTAAGTGCACTTCGGGTCTGAATCTCGCTCCTGACACCAAATGTTACGGATCTCTACGTCGGCCCCTTTTCCCCTTAAGAAGGGGGGATTAATCCCCTTGTTTGTGACTGACTGACGTGAGTCCTGAAGCTGCCCAGCTCCCTCCTGGGGAGGCAGGTGAGCAACCTCGTTCGAGGCCGTGGACAAGATGTTATTTGCCGAGCGGATGGCAGCCCGCGGCTCGAACCATTAACAGAACTAGACCCGATTCTTGAACGTTGGCCAAATCGTGCCACAGGTATTCAATTGGGAAAAGACAGGGACGAACGGATGTGAAGAAACCAGAAGGTAAGGAAGAACAAATAGGATTTATTACGACTATTATGTACACATCAAAAGGAACCAAGGAGAAGGAAAGATACGAAAATAAAGACAGAAAGATGGAAGGACCAGAAGACACAGTGCAATTATTAACTTATCTAAACAGGCTTAACTTATACCCCAGACAACATAAAAGATGGACGACAGTCAGACTTACACGGGGGGATGATGATAGGGATGAATGGCTGGAAGGGGAAGAAGGTTCAGTTGGAGCTTGCTCCCGCACGGGACGTCGGGCTCGACCTCAACGGCCACCGATCCCACAGCAATCGGTTCCCGCGTAGCAGCGGGTCGAAGCTGCGTGTCACAGTGGGGGCTGGACTACGGAGGTCTCACTTGCGGTGGTCCCAAAACTGCGGTTTGTTCACTCAACGCTGCTGCTCCTCCTCCACTGAACTCAACAACAACAACTTCGCTGCTCCTCCTCCACTGGGCTCAACTCCACTCTTGGTGGACTCCTTTTCCTCCACTGAACTCAACTCGCTCCCGGTGGACTTCTGTGGGAGGCTCCGGGCGACGGGTTATATATCGCCACACCCTGGAACGTTCGCGAAACCGCCCGATCGTTCTTTCTCCGCCCTCTCAAGCCAAACCCCTCGTGCTTGGTTGGTTGATCGGGGTTGGCTCACTCCTCCTTCCTATGACGAGGTGGAGACACGCCTTTCTTCTCCGAACTGACCGCTTGCTTAATGGAGGGTGAATGCAGTTGGCAAATGCGGTTGGCAATGGAGGTTTTGGCAAGGAAAGGGGAATTCGTCTTATTTCAATTCGGTGCAATGCAGAGTCAACTAGTGGGAAACACAGCCTTAAACTAATACACATAATAAGGAAATAACTATTTAGAAGGGTATATGGTGGCCTACGTGCTTGCGATGGAGTAACTAAGAGGACGACCTTTGACCTTTACACACAAAACGGAGGTATTTACAAGGAATCATTACACTACTCAGGGTGATATTTACACAAAAAAAACACAGGATTCTCAAATCCGCAACAATATATATACATATATACAGTCACGTGAAAACGTAAGTACACCCCATGTAAAGTTTTGACTTTTTCAACATATTTCAACATACAGCTATTTGATCTTCATTTCAACAATATTGATAGATAAAGGTGATATAATATAACAAATATCATGAAACATTTACATTTTGTAGTCCATTGTATAATTTAAATATACATAAATGCAAATTTCGCATGTGGAAAAAGTAAGTACACCCCTACATTTATCACTACTTCAAATACCGAAAATTAGAATCAGGTGCACCAGCTCATGTGCAAATGATTAGAACATCGTTAGAGAGGATCCTGAAGGAACCAGTCTTATTTAAACCTCAGACATTTAATTTGGTTTGCTCTTTGTTGTTGAAGTGTGCGGCATCACCATGCCTAGATCAAAAGAGCTCTCTGGGGCCTTCAGAAAGAAGGTTATAGATGCCTACGAGGCTGGGAAGGGATTTAAAAAGATCTCCAAACAATTTGAAATCAATCATTCGACTGTCCGGAAGATCATCTACAACTGGAGAAGATTCCAAACAACTGTCAACTTGTTCAGGCCAGGCCGCCCCAGCAAGTTCAGCCCGAGAGCAGACCGCAAGATGCTGAAAGAGTCTTGAAGAACCCCAGAATGTCATCACGGGACCTACAGGTAGCTCTTGCCACTGTTGATGTCAAAGTGCACGAGTCTACCATTAGAAAGTGGCTGCACAAATTTGATCTACATGGGAGGTGTGCCAGGAGGAAACCTTTGCTGTCCAGAAAGAACATCAGGGCAAGACTAAAGTTTGCCAATGAACACCTAGGCAAAGACCAGCACTTCTGGAACAATGCGCTCTGGACAGATGAGTCAAAGGTCGAGCTATTTGGCCACAGTACCAGAAGACATGTTTGGTGAAAACCAAAGACAGCATTTGACCACAATAACCTGATACCAACTGTAAAGCATGGTGGTGGAAATATTATAGTTTGGGGCAGCTTTGCTGCATCGGGGCCTGGTCAGCTCACCATCATAGAATCCACTGTGAATTCTTCATTGTACCAGAGGGTGCTTGAGGATAATGTGAGGCCATCTGTCGGAAAGTTGAAGCTCAACCGAAGGTGGACCTTGCAACATGACAATGACCCTAAACATACCAGTAAATCCACCAAGGAATGGCTGAAAAGAAAGAAATGGAGGGTTCTGGAATGGCCAAGTCAAAGCCCAGATCTAAATCCCATCGAGATGTTGTGAGGGGATTTGAAACGAGCTGTGCATGCAAGAAACCCCTCAAACATCGCACAGCTGAAAGAATTCTGCATGGAGGAGTGGGCAAAAATTTCTCCCAGTCGATGTCAGAGACTGGTAGACAGTTGTAAGAAATGCCTACTTGAGGTTGTTTCTGCCAAAGGGGGCAATACCACCTATTAGAGCCAAGGGTGTACTTACTTATTCCACATGCGAAATTTGCATTTATGTTTATTTAAATTATACAATGGACTACAAAATGTAAATGTTGCATGATATTTGTTATATTATATCACCTTTATCTATCAATATTGTTGAAATGAAGATAAAATAGCTGTATGTTGAAAAAGCCAAACTTTACATGGGGTGTACTTACTTTTTCACGTGACTGTATATAATATATATATATATGTATGTATGTATATATATATATATATATATATATATATATATATATATATATATATATATATATATATATATATATATACTGTATATATATACTGTATATATATATATATATATATATATATATATATATATATATATATATATATATATATATGTATGTATATATATATATATATATATATATATATATATATAAATATATATATATATATATATATATATATATGTATGTATGTATATATATATATATATATATATATATATATATATATATATATATATATATATATATATATATATATATATATATATATATATATATATATATATATACTGTATATATACATATATATATATATACATATATATATATATATATATATATATACTGTATATATACTGTATATATATATATAAGGCAAACATGTTTAATTTGAGCCTCTCCACATACGTAATATGTAGATGGCACCTTCTGCAATACTTTTTTTTTTCGTGCCTTGAGGTCTAAATTCACAGACTTGAGGAACCATCAAATTGTGATTCCTTTGAAGTTCTGCATATTATTTGTAAATTTGAGTTATTGCGCTTTATTATGTATTGTCGTGTCACCGGCGATTAAGACCACCTGATGACGGATAACCAAACCAGTTTTAACTCCTGAGGCAGCTCCCACATATGGCGATTATCGCGCTCGCGAGATCGTGAGAATGGGAGGCGTTTACCTGAACAAATAACACGGGTTTATTCCCAAACCCACAAAACATCCAAACACCGCAGTAAATTCAACAATCAAATAGTTTAATGAACATAAATCGCAAACGGAAATAAAGGTTGAAGTAAAACTAAAATTATATTTTGAGGGACCCTCCACTCAGTCACAAAAACACACAGGGGAAAATATAATGCAAATAAAAAGTTCCCTTTTTGTGTATGCACATAGCTGTCTCCAAAGGGTCTTTTGGTAACAGTGGTGACGATGGTCAGGTCCAATGTCTCCACACCAGAGCACACAAGATGGTGATCGAGGCGCCGCAAAGCCCGGGCATCGAAGGTGCCCAGAGTCACGGCGCTCGTAGTAAAGACGGCCCTCCTTTGCTTCACGTCCTCGTCCTTGTCCTTGTGGCGAACAGCGTGGATTTCAGCCCACCATGAGTCCAGTAGTTGCCAAAACCTCCTTCAACAGCCACCACCGAGCTCCACCACCACTTAGCCCCTCGCAGGAATTTGAATCCTGTTTCTAAAATTGTATTTGAATTAATTTTCAATGCATTTCTACTTATTCACACATACATACGCATGCATATACTTACGCTAACATTCGGTGGTCCACCACCACTCCACCACCGAGCCACCACCGAGTAAAGAGCTCCTTGCTCTCAAAAGCACGCACCAAAAACTACCTCAGCACAAGCACACAACCCAAAAGGATGGCGCAACATTCTTTTCTGAGCGAGAGAGACCGACCTCCTCTTCTTCACTCTCTAGAGGAAATCGGCTCGTTTCCCTCCCAGTTCGCCATGCCCACATCCTATGGCACAATCGCACCCCTCGGGGCATGGCCTGATGGCCTTTTTGACCGCTCCCTGATGCTCCGCCTCCTGTGGGCAGGGCGTTCGCCTATTAGGTCCATTGGGGTGGGACTTAGTCCGGGAACCTGCCTTGCTTTTTTTTGGCGGTAAATGTAATTTAAAGGTGGCTTTCATGGCCGGCCGTGGCAGCAAAATATTGTTGCGGATCTCAACGTCGGCCTTTTTTTTCCCCTTAAGAAGGGGGGATTAATCCCCTTGTGTGCGACTGACCGACGTGAGTCCTGAAGTTGCCCAGCTCCCTCCGGAGAGGCAGGTGAGCAACCTCGTTCGCGACCGCGGACAAGATGTTAATTGCCGAGCGGATTAGCAGCCGCGGCATGAACCATTAGCAAGTACTAGACCCGATTCTTAAACGTTGGCCAAATCGTGCCACAGGTATTCAATTGGGAAAAGACAAGGACGAATGGATGTGAGGAAACCAGAAGGTAAGGAAGAACAAATATAATTTATTACTAATATTTACACAATCAAAGGAACCAAGGAGAAGGAAAGAAACGAAAATAATTTACCGAAGGATGGAAGGATCAGAAGGACACAGAGCAATTCTAGCTTACCTATGCAGTCTTACTTAAACCCCAGGACAACACAAAAGACGGACGACAGTCAGACTTACACGGGGAATGATGATAGGAATGACAGGTACGAATGGCTGGAAGGGGAGGAAGGTTCAGCTGGAGTTTTGCTCCCGCCCGGGACGTCGGGCTCGACCTCGACGGCCACCGATGCCACCAATCCCACAGCAATCTGGTTCCCGCGTAGCAGCGGGTCGAAGCTGCGTGTCACAGGGGGGCCGGACTACGGTGGTCTCAAAGCTGCGGTTGGTTCACTCAACTCTCTCAGTGCTCACTCCTCCACCGAACTGAACTCTGCTGCTCCTCCTCCACTGAACTCAACTCTGCTGCTCCTCCTCCACTGAACTCAACTCTCTGCTGCTCCTCCTCCACTGAACTCAACTCTGGTGGGGGGCGCCGCGTGACGGGTTTTATAGCGCCACACCCTGGAACGTTCACGAAACTGCCCGATCGTTCTCTCTCCGCCCTCTCAAGCCAAACCCCTCGTGCTTGGTTGGTTGATCGGGGCTGGCTCACTCCTCCTTCCTATGATGAGGTGGAGACACGCCTTTCTTCTCCGAGCTGGCTGCGTGCGTAATGGCGGCAAATGCAGTTGGAAATACGGTTGGCAATGGAGGTTTTTGGCAATGAAAGGGAATCTATCTTATTTCAATTCGGTGCAATGCAGAGTCAATTAATGGGAGACAGAGCCTTATACTGACATAGAATAAAGAAATAACTAGAGAAAGGTTCTATGGTGGCCTATGTGCTTGTATATGGACTAGCTACGGTGCACTCATTTCAATTAACAGCCAATTAAAGGGGAAATGTACATAGGAAATTTTAATCCTAAATTTACAAAGTGAAGGTTCTAAAAACCGTAACAATATAAAGGGAAAGTTACAGAGGGAAGGCACGCACTGGAAAAATTATCCTTAAACCCTACCACTAATTAGCATGTCTTCACCCCCGTATGAAGAACATTTAAACAACCTTAAGTTACAGTTTCCGTACTTTCTGTACATCAAGATTTCTCCGACGCATCACCTGGGCCATGCTAGTAATTATACAATGCTACCTCTCTGACGGTATTCTTTCACCTACCCTCCATAAACGTAACAATATTAAACAGTTTATAAATTTGTAACATATACAGACTTGGCATTTAATATGGAATATATTTTTTTTCTTGACTTGGGTTTCCTTTCTTAACTCATTATATCAATCTGGTGAGTTTCTTTTACACTTTGGTGATTTATTTGTTAAAAGAACCATGTCACTGATTGTCTGTCGCAGCAAGAAGTCAACAACAGGATTATATCACAGGTGGCGTGGCAAAATGTACGGACAGGTGCATTTGATGATTGGCTTCACAGTTGGGTACACAAGGGTTGTTGCGTTCTGTATTAGTGGAAAACAACTGCTGCACGTCTCCAAAAGTTATTGCCGCTTCCTCTGGAGATGGTCCGTCAACTCGACAATGCTGTTTGTCATGGAGTGGTGGCTTTACGAAATTACGGCATGAAACAGTGTGCTATTGCTCGGCAGTATGGCATCACTCAAGGTCAGGTGTCAAATATCCTGAAACGAAATGCTCAGAGGGGTGTCCCTACTCCAATACCGAGGCCAGGACGTCCCCGCAGAACCACAAGGAGAGGTGATCACCAGCTGCACCGGTTAGTCCGCAATGGCTGTACCAAGTCAGCTAATCGGCTTAGGGCTGAGTGGCAGCAACTGACAAATGTGCCTGTATCCAGAAGGCTAGTCAACCAATGACTGGTTCAAGCAGGCTATCGTGCCAGGCGCCCCCTGAGAAAGCCACGCCTGACCAGACAACACCGCCAGCGCCGATTGCAGTGGGCCAGAGAGCACCGTCAATGGCAGCCAGGACACTGGAATCATGTGATCTTCAGTGACGAGTCTAGGTTTCTGGTCTTCGTCAAGATGGCCGCGTCCGAGTGCGCAGACAAGTGCATGAAGCCTACAACAAAGATTGTATAGTGCCAAGAATCCAGGCTGGAGGTGGTGGGGTGACCGTTTGGGCTGCTTTCCATGCAGGGGGCAAAACTGACCTGATTGTTCTGAATGGAAACCTGAACCAGTTCAAGTACAGGGCCATTCTGGAAGAAACATTGCTTCCATTTGCTCGTGCAGCCTTTCGAGGAAACTTTGTCTTCCAAGATGACAATGCACGGCCTCATCGTGCTCGCATGATCCAACACTTTCTTGCTGACCGTGGTGTAGAGCATATGGAGTGGCCTGCCATGTCCCCGGATATGAATCCGATAGAGAACTTGTGGGCAGAATTAACGCGTCAAATCGACCACTTGGACCAGCAGCCGACCTCTGTGCGTGAATTGCAGCAGGCTATTGTCACTGCATGGCAAGAGATTCCTGTCCAAACCTTGGCAAATCTCGTGAACAGCATGCCTCGACATGTACGTGCTCTCCTGAATGCTCGTGGGGGTTACACGAAGTACTGACCTGTAATTTTACTGTCCGTAATCCCAGTCGTAATTTAACTTTTGTTTTTGTTAAAAAAAAAATTGGCTAATGTGCAAAATAAAGAGATACTTCTGGAAAACGTACAGAAGTTTAACACAGTACTGTCCATGAATTGAGTTCGATATCAGTTTACATCACTTTCAAGGATCAATTTATTTGTTTCGAAATGTCAAATGTGGTTTTTGTTTCTTTTAAAGGTCACATTAACAAAATCTGGAATAATTTCAACATAATTCCAATGAACATTTGGTTCGAAGACATCTTGAAAAGTAAGTTCACCCCCACAAAAAAAAATTCCATATTAAATGCCAAGTCTGTATGTGGCGTTACCTTTAAACCATAAGAGCAAGTGTAAACACGTTGAAAAAGTGTAACATACCAATGGTTTTTAAGAACTAATTACAATCCGGGTGTAAATTGAAGGACGAAATGTGGCTTCATTAGAATATTGCATATCTCGCTCGCTAAATAAATCCCATAAAATGAGAAGAGAAAGCTTTAAAAGGAATGTCGCACAGGAATAGTGAACCAGGAAAGCTTCTCCTGGTTGCTAATCGCAGCTAGGTCTCCGACCGGGTGGTAGGTGCAGGTGTTTCTCCAGCTGCTCGGGAGGTTGCGAACATGATCTCGGTGTTCACACTCCGCCGCAAAACGCTCCACATCGTTTCCCTCCCTGTTCGCCCTGCCTGGCACGGACTTTCTGCAGCCTCCATGACCTTGACCGACGTCCCGGTAAACACCGAGCAATGGCGGCGTCTCTTCTGGGAATGGACAGAAATCCAGGATTTGGTGAGTTTAATCCACGTCTATCGCTCACTGTTATCGCTTTCCTTCATTCGACACGATTTCTTTGTTGGTATTTAAAATCCAAGGATTAACGAATGACCTGTTGCTCTGACTGTCTCTGTAGAATTCTGCGCTGCTGTTTGGGGCATCAACATGTTCAAATCGATTTGAATCTTTTTTATTTTTTCAGCGATCTGAGGCTCCTGGAGGGACAATTGTACTGAGATAAGTCAAGGTGTGTATCGAAAAGGCTTGATTCGTTAGAGTTCATTCAACGTCGGTTTTATTCAGCAAGAACAGAACAACCTGTAACAACACACAGGTAAAGCTAAACCTGACGCATAATACAACTACAACGACACTTCATAGAGAGCATACATCTGCCAGGTTCAACCGTTTACGTTTTCTATCCCATTGATAGGCCGGATCTGGATTCAGACCTGGAACAAAATATAATCGGCTTGTTCTTGTCACCGAACCAAGTCATCCTCCAAGTTTTTTCTTTGTATACAAAGTCGAGGCTCATGTAAGAGCTAAAAATTCCGTTTTTTTCCAAGAAACGGTTTTGGAGATATAGATGTTATGGATTCGTCACTTCCGTTGTTGTGGTTTTCATCCACTGTAAACATTTTTGATTCAATGTACTATTATTGTTGTCGTTTAAAGGAAATAGATATTACTATTTTCAAAAGGTAAAACAGTTAATGTTTTAAATGAAACCGGAACCGGACGACGACGAAGAGGAAGAGGAGGAGGAAAAAGGTGGAGCGAGTGAGTCGGGGAAGAAGCCTAGCTGCTTCGAGGTCTGAAGCAAACTTTGATGAACGGAGGTCACTAGCGAACTTCGGGTTTCCCGGGAAAGGGATTCTTGCGACAGAGTTGTTATCGCTGTGACAGATCAACCTGCGTGTCAGATTTTGGCGGTTGATTCCAAGGAGAATCATCGTCGTGCCATTATGCCTCGAGAACGGGCCGTCGGCCATTATGACTCGCACGCGCGCACGGTTTTTCGCTTCGCTTCAACCATTTTCACCGCATCCAGACATTTATCTGGTGTGTGTGTGTGTCACGTGGATTTTGAAGGTAAATCTGCGGTTCGCCGGTTTGGAGCCGTGAAACGTCCATACCCGAGGGTGTGATTTCCCAGTCGCCTGGAGGGCGCCTTTGGATTTCCCCATCGCCTTGAGGGCACCTTTACGCAGCTTTGGCCGCATGACTGTGACTGTCATCCGAACGGGATTCTGGTCTCGATTGGACATCGTTCTGACAATCGCTAGAGCGGATCGACTTGGGCTTGATGCCGGAATAGAGACATTGGGGAATGTTCTTCTTTTCGCTCACTTGGAGCACATTGAGTTATATTGTACGAACCTGATGGTACCATCATAGGAAATATATATTGGTTGTACAATTGATTACTATTGTTGTTGTACTGTTATTCTTGTGTGATCTTCATACAATATTTGTTTGTTGGTAACAATTGGTGTGGCTTCACCATTGATCTTTGACATACAGAATAACACATTTTTCTGCCGTGACTCCTCTCGGGGCTCGGAGGTACACCGTGACCAGGGGGTTTGGGGAGGAGCACGTAACATAGAGGTGCAACGTTTTTCGGTTTTTCCAAGATGGCGCCTGTACCACTTGACCTATGATGTCATAATTATCATTAAAATATTCTACAGGAAGAGGCGTTCCTATGGTGAAAATTTCGGGGCCATCACACCAACAGTTGCAGAGGAAAAAAAAATCATACTGCTTGGATGAAGCATTATACTTGTCGAATTATGACGTCATAATTAAGGTACCAATGACATCATCATTAACACGTCTTATTCCCCATGGGGAGTATTTGACAATGAGCCATGTTTCAATTTTTTCCATGGAGTGGTTTCAGAGATATAGAGGTGCAAAGTTTTTCCAAGATGGTGCCCATACCACATGACCTACGACGTCATAATTATCACTAAAGTTGTACAGGAGGAGGCGCTCCTATGGTGAAAATTTTGTCAATCGGACCAACAATTGCAGAAAAATATTTTTTTCATACTGGTCAGATCAAGCATTGTACTTGTCGAATTATGACGTCATAATTAAGGTACCAATGACTATCATTAACATATCTTATTACCCATGTGAAGTACTTGACAATGAGCCTTGTTTCAATTTTTTCCATTGAGCGGTTTCGGATATATAGAGGTGTAATATTTTTCAAAGATGGCGTCCATATCACATGACCTATGACGTCATAATTATTAATAAAAAATTATGCAGGTGGAGGCGTTAATATGGTAAAATTTCATGACAATCGGACCAATGGTTGCCGAGAATTTTTTTTATTTTAATGCAGACACGCACCCCACACGTACACACCCAAATGCGTAACCCTTTTGCTTCGCGAACGCAGGTTAATAATACAACAAAAAAGAATAACAATTAATAGACCTACCATGGTTATCTATCGAACCACACAAGTCCGTTCAGTGTCCTTCTTGAATATCGCAATAACTATGGGTAATGGATGGATGTGGAATTACAACATATGATGCAGATGTTGTTGTTGTTGTTGTTGAACTATGGGTAAGAGAAAGATATTGGGTTTACAGTACAGAGGACTTGGAATAACAACCTATGACATTCCTCCCTTTAAAAAAAAGAAACTACTTAGCTCCAACATATCCAGGTGATCAATTGGTTTTCTGTCACACTCTGATCTGCTCAGTGGAGGTGCATTGGGAACATTCGTAGCAGTGCTTCCAACGTCTGAGAAGCTGGTATAACTGTTATTACCAGTCGTGAGTTGATTGTGCGATGAAATCCCCCAGGTTGCGTCCATGACCAGTCTAGGACTAGGTGGTTTATCGACTGGAGAATCTATGTCAACAGAGTTTTGGACCTCACAATGTGGTGAGAGGTCACGCAGAGCCACAGTTGTCTCTACCACCAGGGAAACGCATGTGAGCATACTGAGGATTAGCCTCAAGCAGTGTAGCGCGCACAGGTCATAACCCGAGCACAGGTCATCACCCGTCTCTTACACCATCCCTACCATGAAGCATGGTGGTAGCAGCATCATGCTATGGGGATGCTTTTCAGCTGCAGGGACAGGGTTGCTTGTAAGGATAGAGGGAACAATGAATGGAGCCAATTACAGGCAAATTCTTGAGGAGAACCTGCTTCAGAGTGCAAAAGACCTTCGACGACAGCAAAGATTTACGTTCCAACAGGACAAAGAGCATACAACCAATGCAACACTGCAATGATTTCAGAACAAGAATGTGAAAGCCCTTTTGTGGCCCAGACAAAGCCCAGACTTGAATCCCATTGAGAATCTGTGGAAAGACTTTAAGATTGCTGTTCTCCGATGCTCCCCATCCAACCTGACAGAGCTTGAGCAAATCTGCAAGGAAGAATGGGAAAAAACTCCCCAAAATCCAGATGTGCAAAGCTGATACAGACATAACAAGAAAGAGCAATCAGAGATTGCAGACCCTCGTGAGGACGTGTTTTCAGTGGTTTTTAAGGCTTTTGTAGTAAAACAAATATGGCGGCCGAACCACGTGACCGATGACATCATCTTTTTTTTCTCCACCAATTTATCCCTCGATTATGCTCATGAAATTTCATCTTGATCGGATGAAGTTTTGTATTTGTCGAATTATGACGTCATAATGGAGGCACCTATGACATCATCATAAACATATTTTATTCCCTATGGAAAGTTCTTTACAATGAGCCATGTCTATATTTTTTCTATTTAGCGCTTCGGAGATATAGGGGTGCAAAGTTTTTCGGTTTTTCCAAGATGACGACTGAACCACATGACCTATGACGTCATAATTATCATTAAAGAATTATACAGGTGGAGTTGCACATATGGTGAAAATTTCCTGTCAATCGGACCAATGGTTGCAGAGAAAATCATATTTATTCTGTGCAGACAAACAGACAGACAGACAAACGGACACAAATGCAATACCCTCTCCTCTGGCGAGGGTAACTGGCGAAGGTAAATAATCTTGTATTATCACATACATCATGAAATACAAGTTTTCCAATAAATTTCAGAATCTTCGACCTTTGACCTTTGAAGGTCACAAAGGTCAAATTTTCAAAGTTGTCGGAATCGAACCGAATTTTCGGTATTGTGTAGCTAACTAACCTCATAACTGATTATACATTATTTTCTATCTCATTTCAAGGTCAGTAACCTTCGTTTTGACATTTCAAGGTCACGAAGGTCAAATTTCAAAGTTGTCGGAATCAAACCGAATTTTCGGGATTGTGTAGCTAACTAGTCTCATAACAGATAATACATTCCTATTTATGTATTTTCAATGTCGGTTTTGACCTTTGTCATTGAATACCGCTCGCTCGCTTGTGAACCATCGTCGCCTCCTGAATTGTCACCTTTGTGTTCCTCTTGGAGTGCCTCGCTTGCGTTACGTTACACTTGGAGTCCCTCACTTCCACTTGGTGCCTTCTCGTTCCGCCTGGCGCTTGGGAAATCCGGTCAATCCGGCGAGGTCTTCTTCCCTCAGGGTGTGAACGCCCTTAGGATCTGGACTCGGAACTCAGCCCTTCAGCGCCATCTTGCTCAGCACCGTACTTGGATTGCTCTCATCTCTTGAACCTACCTGTGCACGAACTGCCCATGAACTCTCCTAAATTGCCGATGAATAGATTTTTGCAATACCTGGATCGGTTTGTGTGGTACTGTTGTCCGACGAAACAGTAGTCAAGACTTCCTCAAAACGGAACTTTTATTCTTCTCCCATTTTCTCTAAGGGAAAACATAATTGCATGGCTGCAGAAATGTCACTGATTGAGGTTTAGAATGAATGAATGAATGATCGTTTTAAGGCCATATTCCCCGCGAGAGAGGGGCTTAGCTTTGCGGGCCCCAGGACAATCATGGTTCCCTTTGTGAGGCAATGTTTTTTATGGACCGGACACCCTTCCTGACACCAACCCTTAGTCGCCTCTTACGATGCGCAGGGATACGGTGTACCTATTCTAAATCGGGGTACACACCGGGATCATTCATCCCAGCAAGCTGGTACTCAATTTGCCGACCTCGGAAGGATGACAGGCTGAGTCAACTCCCCTGGTGTAAATTCAGCGATCGACCGGGATTACGAACCCAAGATCCTAGGATCCCAAGCCAGCACCCTAACCGCTAAGCCAACACCAAGCTTACTGATTGAGGTTTAGCCCTTTTTTTTTTGGTTTACATGTTTCAGATGATGCATTTGATAATTAAATACCAATCTTCAATCAACACACCAAACATGATGAATTTAACAATATATATTTTATTATGGTTAGATGGGGAGTTCAAAAAGTTATCAGTCCGAGATTATTAGAGCAAGCCTGAATTATTTGTAATTTTCAATAAATATATAGACATTTAACTAAGAAGAAAAACATTTTTTCACTCACTTCTATATACCTACTAGTGGAGTATGCTTACATATTGTGTAAGCAATAACAAACCATGCTTCATACGTAGGTACATAACTAGAGCTTCCAGGGAAGCAGAACTCAACTGAACTGACTGGACAACTTTGAAGTAGGTCAGTTGTCTGTACTAGATTTGACTTAAACTAGGGCATGCCCGTACTATATATATATCTAAAAGTATATCCCCCCCCCCCCCCCCCCTCTATTTACATGCAATGGTTTGGTCCAAAGCTAACGGCTTGCGAGTACGGTGACAATCCCCCCCCTCTATTTACATGAAATGGTTTGGTTCAAAGCTAACGGCTAGCGGAGTTTGGTAAAGAAATCGCCATAGCGTGCACAAATGCGCAGGAAAGCGAAAGAATCGCAAATTAGTTTTAATTAGTTTTAAAACATAGTTTAACGCCAACATAGCGGCAACATAGTTTGCCAACGTGAAATAAATGAATACGCTCTCAAATGTGCCAAAAAAAAAAAAAAACGCTACCCGTACGCTCTACCCCGCCCGTACGCCCGTAAACAAAAAAAACAACGCTCTTCGCTTCCGCCCTTCGCTCTGACTGAATTGGGAGAAATAATGCGCATAAGAAATTGAGAAATTATTATTTTCTCCGGAAGAAATCGAATTACGTACCGTAATGGCGCACGCGCTGGGCTCAGCATCAGCTCGCTCTCACATCGGCCACGCCTACGCAATAACGCGTTCTGTGATTGGATGCCGGAAGTGCAGTCCTCACTGTCCGGAAGGTCGTATATCGCAGTTACGATGAATCGCAAATTAGTTTTTATTAGTTTTAAAACATAGTTTAACGGCAACATAGTTTGCAAACGTGAAATAAATGAATACGCTCTCAAATGTGCCATCCGAGGCAGAGTGTGTCCGCCACGTTCGGCACACGCGATAGCTCGCTGCTCTCTGATTGGTTGAATCGTTTTTTGGACATAGCTCGGTAAGTAATTGTCCGATTAATATGAAACCTTGAAAAGGCACATCCTCGGGTCCCCAGCAATATACCTGGCAAGTTTCAAGTATATCGGACCGGTAGTTGTCGAGAAACAGCGGTCACAGACATACAAACAAACAAACAAACGTACAAACAAACATACACACAGAGATTAGTGGAATTATAGATAGAAGATGAAAAGCCAACAACCTTGTGTAATAATTTTATGATCCTTGTATCCTTATATTTGTCCTTGTTTTACAATTGATACAATGTTACACTTTGCAACAATGTTGCAGAAATATAGTGTGCAGATAAAAGGAAACATCTTAACGTTGTTTCAGAACTGAAAACAATATGGGGGCCTATGGCGGCCATTTTGTGACAGATCGGGTTGAAATGCAATAGCAACCTACCTTGTGTGGTAAGGGTTAAACATTCTAAGTTTGATCAAAATCTGTTAATATTTGTGGACGCTAGAGTGTTAACGTCGTTTTCATGACCAAAAACAAAATGGTCGCCTAAGTCCGCCATTTTTCAACGGATCGGGCTGAAATGTAATACCAACCTGGTCCTTGGGGTAAGGATGCTGCATGTCAAGTTTGATCAGAATCGGTTGATATTTGTGGACGCTGGAGTGTTAACGTCGAAAAGTTAACCGACGACAGATGACGACGACCACGACAGACGACGGACGCCGGAGGGTTCAGTATGTGATGAACTCAACTGGACGGTCGTCCAGTTGAGTTAATAAATAGAAGCTTCATGATTGCAGACAAGCATCACCGACCTACTGCTAGATATCAACTTAGGTTTATTACTTGCAAAATCAAAGATTTTTCAAGTATATTGGTCGGTTGCGTTTGTGGTTCTGTCTGTCTGTCTGTTTGTCTGTTTGTTACTTGCAAAATCGAAGATTTTTCAAGTATATTGGTCGGTTCCGTTTGTGGTTCTGTCTGCTTGTCTGTTTGTCTGTTTGTCACCGGCCTACAGGTCACAATTCTAAACCGATCGTCACGAAACTTCACCAAGTTGTCTAGGTCGTCCCAATTGAGAAGCCTATTGATTTTGAGGTCAAAGGTCATCTGGAGGTCAAATTTCTAAAATCGCCATTTTAAATCCGATTGAGTTGAAAATTGAATAACATTTGTCAATACATTGGGAAATGAACTATTTTTGAGGTCAAAAGGTCAAACGTCAACTCAAGGTCAAATTTTAAAAGTCATCTATTTTCACCCAAAAAGCTGTCAATTCTCAACCGATTGACTTGAAAATTGAACAGCATTTGCATATCGAGTCACTAAATTGGGAAACATACTATTTTTGAGCTCAAAGGTCAACTGAAGGTCAAACTTCCAAAATCATCAATTTTCATCTGAAAAACCGTCAACTTTCATCCGATTGCCTTGGAAATTGAACAGTATTTGCACATTGTGTCAATAAATAGGAAAACAAACTATTTTTGAGGTCAAAAGGTCAAAGGTCAACTCAAGGTCAAACTTCTAAAATCATCATTTTTCATCTGAAAAATCGTCACTTTTCATCCTGTTGACCCGAGCTTTGATCGAGATTGTAAATTTTAATCTTCATGAAATGAACAATTTACTGTATCAATGGAAAACTTTTTTTTGATTGGGGGATTGGGGGTGGGGGATTTTGCAAGTATCGTGCTACGCATGACGTCTTCTTGTTAGTCTGTTTGTTTGTCACCGGCCTACAGGTCACAATTCTAAACCGATCATCACGAAACTTCACCAAGTTGTATAGGTCGTCCCAATTGAGAAGCCTATTGTTTTTGGGGTCAAAAGGTCAACATATGCCAAAGGTCACAAACTTTGCCAAATTTATAAAATCCTCAATTTTCATCAGATTGACTTGAAATTTGAAGAGGACTTGTATATCTCGTCACTGAATTCAACCACGTATTTTATTTTAGGTAAACATCAGCCAAAAGGTCAACATAGGCCAAATTTCTAAAATCCTCAATTTTCATCCGATTGACTTGAAATTTGAAGAGGATTTACATATATGGTCACTGAATTCAACCACCAACTATTTTTGAGGTCAACATAGGCCAAAAGGTCAACATAGGCCAAGTTTTTAAAATCCTCAATTTTCATCCAATTGACTTGAAAATTAAAGAGCATTTGCACATTGAATTACTAAATAGGAAAACGAACTATTTTTGACGTCAAAAGGTCAAAGGTCAACTCAAGGTCAACCTTCCAAAATCATCATTTTTCATCTGAAAAATCGTCACTTTTCTTTCTATTGACCCGAGCTTTAATCAAGATTGTCAATTTTAATCTTGATGAAATGGACAATTTGCTGTATCAATGGAATTTTTTTTCTTGGGGGTGAGGGGCGGATTTTTCAAGTATCGTGCTCTGCATGACGTCTTCTTGTTTATTTATTTCATGGACGCGTTTATGTTTTTTACGTAAATTTTCATTCAGATTTTTATTTCAGAGTTTACAGTTATAGATATCAATTTAGGTTTATTTATTTATTTCATGGATACATTTACGTTTTTTGTGTAAATTTCATTGAGATTTGTATTTCAGAGTTTACAGTTATAGATATCAATTTAGGTTTATTTATTTATTTCATGGACGCGTTTGTTTTTTTCGTAAATTTTCATTGAGATTTTTATTTCAGAATTTACAGTTATAGATATCAATTCAGTTTTATTTATTTATTTTATGGACGTGTTTATGTTTTTTTTCCTAAATTTTCATTGGCGATTTTTATTTCAGAGCTTACAGTTATAGATATCAATTTAGGTTTATTTATTTATTTCATTGACTTGTTTATGTTTTTTTCGTAAATTTTCATTGAGATTTTTATTTCAGAGTTTACAGTCATAGATATCAATTTAGGTTTATTCATTTATTTCATGGACGCGTTTACATTTTTTCGTAAATTTTCATTGACATTTTAATTTCAGAGTTTACAGTTATAGATATCAATTTAGGTTTATTTATTTATTTCATGGATGCATTTACGTTTTTTTTGTAAATTTCATTGAGATTTTTATTTCAGAGTTTACAGTTATAGATATCAATTTAGGTTTATTTATTTATTTCATGGACGCGTTTGTTTTTTTCATAAATTTTCATTGAGATTTTTATTTCAGAGTTTACAGTTATAGATATCAATTTAGGTTTATTTATTTATTTCATGGATGCGTTTACGTTTTTTTCGTAAATTTTCATCGAGATTTTTATTTCAGAGTTTACAGTTATAGAAATTACAATTTTCAAATGCTCGATATTGATTTAGGCTTTTTAAAAAAACACACGTGTTTATGTTTTTTTAACGTAACTTTTCATTTTGCGGACGCTTTCCGATGGTTCTGGGATTTTTTCCGGTGTACCGGCTTCAATGTCCGTCTGCAGGCCAAATTTCAGCTTTCTACGACACCCGGAAGGTACCGCACATCAATATCAGTCAGTCAGTGAGTCGGTGTTTAGAAAGAGCTTTACATAGCAGATGATATGGAAAAAGACACAAACGACATTTCTTGGACTTTCTTGGACAGGTACCGCAAATGTCTTCATCCGAGAACATTTTGAATGCGCATCCTCCTTGTCGAGCTGCAGGTGACCGAGGGGAAATCGCTGCTCTTGGAGAGCCCTTTTAGCCCAGGCTCGTAAACGCCGCTGTAAGACATGCACCGATACATTCCGAACGAAGGGATTAATGGCAAACTGGTGACGTCACAATGCCGTCGGTGTTTGTTACCAAAGGCTCCCCGGAGACGGGACTCACAAACGCGATCGCTCGCGAGCATTAACGTATTGTACGCCTGCGCAGGGTTTATCGTCCTCATTGAAAAGCGCTCATCCTCAAATTCCTTTATTGATCGAAGAGTGAAGCGATGCGGGATTATTATTGAGAAAACATGGAAACGGATCAATGGCGTAATGCACATGGCACTGGGGGTATTGAAGAATCCTGCATTAGCCCGGGAGAGCGGAGCTCCAAGTTCCTGTAATCCTTTATACTGTACTATATAATTTCCTAACTATTATAATCATATCGAGCTGTCGCAGCTTGTTATTTTGCCTTGTTTTCGTGTTGTGTCTATAGATCAGTCCCTGTGTCGCCTTTGTTAACAAAGTGCCTTGTGCAGACCTCCGAATTGCCATCTGTGAAAGTGCAATGGATTTATTTGCTGCTCTCTGCGGACCTCCTTTTGAAGACGTTTTCCATTAAAGATAAAAACGTAGATATTAATGTAATTTCTTTTCGCGGGAGACGTTACAACTTTTAAAGATAATGAACAAACCAACGCAGTATGCAATACTCGTCCTGTAACGGCCCCATATTTATACCCACCATGTTGGGTCGTCTGGGGAGCATCAGTGTGTGCTGTTCTTCGGATTCATTGGTGTACATTAAAGATTCCACGGTGTCTTTCGCAAAGAGTGGGCAAGCTAACGGCAGAACCCTAAAAAAATTTTTTTTATGCCTCCGCCGACAAAGTCGCTGGAGACATTATGTTTTCGGGTTGTCCATCCGTCCGTCCGTCCGTCCGTCCGGGATAAACCTCGTTTTTCTCAGCAACCACATGTCGATTGAGACGAAACTTTCAGGGTAGGAGTGACATCCATGCAGAATGTTTTTCATGATAAATACGACGTCATAGATCACGTGGTATGGCAGCCATCTTGGATTAAAAGCACATAATTAAAAAATTCTTTCTCGGAAACCGCTGAATCGAATTTTTTTTAACTTGGCACATTGTCAAGTACTCCAAATGGGGAACAAAAGCATGGTAATGATGACATCATAGGTGAAGTGGTAAACCAGGCAAAAATGTTTTAATCAAATTCCTTATCCTGAAAAATCTGAAATTGCATGCACATGATATATGACCCATTTGTATTGAAATATTAAATTTATGACATCATAGGTTACATGGTTTGGCAGCCATTTTGGATTGAAGGAAAATATAAAAGAATTATACAGTCACGTGAAAAAGTAAGTACACCCCATGTAAAGTTTTCACTTTTTCAACATACTTCAACATACAGCTATTTGATCTTCATTTCAACAATATTGATAGATAAAGGTGATATAATATAACAAATATCATGAAACATTTACATTTTGTAGTCCATTGTATAATTTAAATAAACATAAATGCAAATTTCGCAAGTGGAAAAAGTAAGTACACCCCTACATTTATCACTACTTGAAATACCAAAAATTATAATCAGGTGCACCAGCTCAGGTGCAAATGATTAGAACATCGTTAGAGAGGATCTTGGAGGAACCTGTCTTATTTAAACCTCAGACATTTCGTTTGGTTTGCTCTTTGTTGTTGAAGTGTGCGGCGTCACCATGCCTAGATCAAAAGACTTCTCTGAAGCCTTCAGAAAGAAGGTTATAGATGCCTACGAGTCTGGGAAGGGATTTTAAAAGATCTCCAAACAATTTGAAATCAATCATTCTACTGTCCGGAAGATCATCTACAAGTGGAGAAGATTCCAAACAACTGCCAACTTCTTCAGGCCAGGCCGCCCCAGCAAGTTCAGCCTGAGAGCAGACCGCAAGATGCTGAAAGAAGTCTCTAAGAACCTCAGAATGTCATCACGGGACCTACAGGTAGCTCTTGCCACTGTTGATGTCAAAGTGCACGAGTCTACCATTAGAAAGAGGCTGCACAAATTTGATCTACATGGGAGGTGTGCCAGGAGGAAACCTTTGCTGTCCAGAAAGAACATCGGGGAAGACTAAAGTTTGCCAATGAACACCTCGGCAAAGACCAGCACTTCTGGAACAATGTGCTCTGGACAGATGAGTCAAAGGTAGAGATATTTGGCTACAGTACCAGAAGACATGTTTGGCAAAAACCAAAGACAGCATTTGACCACAATAACCTGATACCAACTGTAAAGCATGGTGGTGGAAATATTATGGTTTGGGGCAGGTTTGCTGCATCAGGGCCTGGGCAGCTCACCATCATAGAATCCACTATGAATTCTTCATTGTACCAGAGGGTGCTTGAGGATAATGTGAGGCAATCTATCGGAAAGTTGAAGCTCAACCGAAGGTGGACCTTGCAACATGACAATGACCCTAAACATACCAGTAAATCCCCCAAGGAATGGCTGAAAAGAAAGAAATGGAGGGTTCTGGAATGGTCAAGTCAAAGTCTGCATCTAAATCCCATCGAGATGTTGTGGGGGGATTTGAAATGAGCTGTGCATGCAAGAAACCCCTCAAACATCGCACAGCTGAAAGAATTCTGCATGGAGGAGTGGGCAAAAATTTCTCCCAGTCGATGTCAGAGACTGGTAGACAGTTATAAGAAACGCCTACTTGAGGTTGTTTCTGCCAAAGGGGGCAACACCACCTATTAGAGCCAAGGGTGTACTTACTTTTTCCACATGCGAAATTTGCATTTATGTTTATTTAAATTATACAATGGACTACAAAATGTAAATGTTTCATGATATTTGTTATATTATATCATCTTTATCTGTCAATATTGTTGAAATGAAGATCAAATAGCTGTATGTTTAAATATGTTGAAAAAGTCAAAACTTTGCATGGGGTGTACTTACTCTTTCACGTGACTGTATCTCTGAAACAGCCCACCATATCGATGCGAAATTTTACAAATATCATCTAACAGCACTGTTGCATACAGTTTGAAAATGATGATGTCATAGGTCACGTGGTTTGGCAGCCATCTTGGATAGAAAAACAAACCTATCAGATCAACACGAAACTTCACAAACGTGATCCACGACCCATACATATGCAGAGTGATGGTATCTACCCGTTGTAGGACTATGCGGAGGCATATTGGCGACACAATCGCATTGTTCTAGTTTTTCCAATTTCCTGCCCTAACTCTGCTGGGAAGGCAATGGCAAACCGCTCAGTGCAATCCTTGCCAAGAAATTGCTTCGGCAGCGCCCACGTTCTGTAGCAGAGTATGTTGCACCAAAATCAGAATTACACTTTAATCCGACAAGTTAGACCTTCCTTTAAATGTTTTATTATTTTACCGAGCATGTATGACCAGAGACCTCTAACTACTGCATGCCCGATAGCCATATATTTGTTGATTGTGTTTCAGACATGAGAGAGCTCCCCTCTTTAGAAAGGTCCGAATCCATTCCTGCTTTGCACTGCTGCGACACAGAGGAACAGGATCTTCTGGCAAAGAGCTCTCAGGAGCCCTGTTATTGCTTCTCAGAACCTCGAGGGTTGGGTGAGCCTCCCCGGCATGAACCACAGTTTCACATATGTGGGTGATGCTAATTTCAATAATGGATGTGGAAGAGGATAGGTTTATGGCTCTAATGAAATGTTCCAAATCCTTTGTGCATTCTCGGAGCTGGAACATGAAAACAAAACCTGCTCAATTAGATTTGCACCTCCATGAGAGCTCGACAGGACGAGAGATGGAAACAACTTCACACGCACAGCGTACTTACTGCAAAAGCCTGATAATGTATGTATTGCGTGCTATGGTGCATATTATGCATATTGTATTACAGTACTTGTCGGTACTCTATTAGTCTATTTTACCTGCGACATGTCAGAGGTCTACAAGAACTTCGCATTGCTGCTTCTGCTGCTGCCGCAGTTGTTGTGGTCGATTTTTGAAATGTGCACCCATTGGTTGGATAACTGCCGGACCACACCCACATCTGTCGCTTGACTCCACCCACCATAGCACTGAGACGAACTGATATGGCCACCATCTTGGTTTTCTTATGGGCCGAACGGTTAGGCCATCTTGGATTAAAAGCACATAATTCAAAAAGTATTTCTCAGAAACCGCTGAATGGAGAAATTTTAAACTTGGCACATTGTCAAGTACTCCCAATGGGGAACAAAAGCATGGTAATGATGACATCATAGGTGAAGTGGTACACCAGGCAAAAATGTTTTAATCAAATTCCTTATCCTGAAAAATCTGAAATTGCATGCACATGATATATGACCCATTTGTATTGAAATATTAAATTTATGACATCATAGGTCACATGGTTTGGCAGACATTTTGGATTGAAGGAAAAGCTATATAAATAAAACAGTTTGTGTGTGTGTGTGTGTGTGTGTGTGTGTGTGTGTGTGTGTGTGTATGTTACCTATAGACTCCTAAACGGAGAGGCTCACGTACTTGATTTTTGGCATAGACATGGCCCACCACCTAAAAATGACCTCCGATGACGAGATCCATATTTTTTATTCATATTTAATTTAGCGGATTTCAGCGAGGAACATTATACACTGAATCGCAGCCTGTGCCACAGCAGCGCGCTGATTCGCTCAGAGCGATCACGTGATGTTCCATCCTCGCCACCAGACTCGCACTATATATCATGGTGTAATTTGTGCAAGGCCTTTGTCCGAGTGAGCTTGAGTCGAGAGGGCGAATGTACGGGTCTCCCTTCCCCCGCCCGGCAACGCCGGTACTGGAGGGCGTCATAGGATCGGTGAGTCTACGAAATCTGCTTCGTGCTCCCCCTCTCCCTCCCCTTCCCTCCCCCTCACCCCCTCCCCCCCCCTCCATCCTCCCCTTCCCCCTCCCCCGTTCCCCTCCCCTCCCCCGCCTGGCAACGCCGGGTACTTCTGCTCGTATAAAATAATTATATTGTGGTGCTGTGCAGTGCACACACGACTCGATTGCCAGAAAGGTAGGCCACAACGCGTGGATACAAACGAAAGCACTTTATTACAAGCTCGCACATCAGCACTGGGCGGGCTCGACCTCAGAGCCCGCATATATATCCCGAGGCGACGCCTTGCCCCCAGGCATGGCCGAACAGCCGAAAGGCGGGGCATGTATCTCAGTTCCATGCCCGGACGCTCGCGCCACCCACTGGTGCGCGGAATTATTGACCATTGTTCCCGCCACACGCGCCCCCCCCAGAATTCCCGTGCACCTGAAGGGTGAGCTTGCGGGGAAGCCGGATGACCCAGCCGAAACACCCCCTGGTGATGCGTGCAGGGCTGGGGGGTAGCGGGACGGCGGGGCTGGGGGTGCCGGGGGCCTGACCGCCGGGGGGCGGCCTCGACGCGGAGGCAGAGCTGCTTACGGGGGGTGGTCCAGATCGAGGTGGGCCGGCTTGAGGCGGTCCACGGAGATATGATCCGGGGCACCGCCGATGTCCACAGTGAAATATTTGTCCCCGGTCTCCAGCACGCGGAAGGGCCCGTCGTACGGGGGCCGCAGCGGTGCCCGGTAGGCGTCATGCCGGACGAAAACGTACTCCGCCGTGTGAAGCTCCGGGGTGACGTGGGAGGATGGGCAACCGTGGTGTGCCGTCGGCACCGGGGCGAACCTCCTGGCGGTCTCCTGCAGGGTGGAGCGTTCTTGCGCCGCGGACCAAGGAACCGTGGAGTCGGGGATAAATTCGCCCGGCACCCGCAGCGGTTGTCCGAAGACCAGCTCCGCCGAGGACTCGCGCAGGTCATCCTTGGGCGCCGTCCTGAGGCCCAGCAGGACCCAGGGGAGCCTGTCGGCCCAGCTGCCGTCGCGAGGCTGGCCCAGAGCGTGGCCTTCATCGAGCGATGAAAGCGCTCGCACATGCCGTTGGCCTGGGGGTGGTAGGCCATGGTGCGGTGCAATTTGATGCCGAGCCCTTGCGCCACCGCTCCCCAGAGCTCCGAGGTGAACTGGGGGCCGCGGTCAGACGAGATGTCCGAGGGGGCACCGAACCGGGCAACCCACGTGGCGATGAAGGCTTGCGTGACGTCAACCGCAGTCGTCGCCGCCAATGGCACGATCTCCGGCCACCGGGTGGTGCGGTCCACCATGGTGATGAGGTGGGTGAACCCCCGCGAGGGGGGCAGAGGTCCCACCAAGTCGACGTGGACATGGTCGAACCGACGCTCGGGCACCGTAAATGGGGCCAAGCTCGGGCACTGGGTGTGGCGTTGGACCTTTGCGCGCTGGCACGCGAGGCACGTCCTGGCCCAGTCGCGGACGTTCTTCCTGAGGCCATGCCAGACGAACTTCGCCGCGACGAGCTTCTGGGAGGCCTTCGTGCCCGGGTGGGACAGGCCGTGGATGGCGTCGAAAACCGGGCGCTGCCAGCCAGTGGGCACGATGGGGCGAGGCCAGCCGAGGGAGACGTCGAACCGCACTTCGGTGACGCGGAGGCCCGTGACGGCGGTCCGCAAGGCCTGGACGTTGGGGTCGGCGGTCTTGTCCTCCACCATCCGGGCATAGTCGATCCCGAGGTGGACCGCGTGTGCGACGGACCGGGAAAGGCAATCCGCCACCGGGTTGTCTTTACCCGCAACGTGACGGATGTCCATCGTATACTCGGACACGGCAGAGAGGTGACGCTGCTGCCGGGCCGACCATGGCTCGGCGACCTTGACCATCGCGAACACAAGGGGTTTGTGATCGACAAAAGCCGTGAACGGGTGGCCCTCAAGCAGATGGCGGAAGTGCCGGACCGCCAGGTGGAGTCCGAGCAGCTCACGGTCGAAGGTGCTGTAGCGGCATTCGTGCAGGTGAAGCTGCCGGCTAAAAAACGCCAGCGGCTGCCAAGCACCACGCACCCACTGCTCGTGCACCGCGCCCACCGCGTAGTCCGACGCGTCGGTGGTGAGGGCGATTGGTGCCTCGGGCGCCGGGTGCACCAGCATTGTGGTGTTGGCCAAGGCCAGCTTTGCGCCCGCAAACGCCACGTCAATCGGCTCCGTCCAGGCAATGTCACCTTTGACCGGCTTCCACCGGAGGGCCTCATGCAGGGGGCGCAGGAGCTGGGCGATGCGGGGCATGAAGCGGTGGTAAAAATTGACCATGCCCAGGAATTCCTGGAGCCCCTTGATCGTGCGGGGGCGCGGGAAACTCTTGACGGCCTCCACCTTGGCCGGTAAAGGGATGGCCCAGTGTCTGGTGATGCGGTGCCCCAAGAAGTCGATGGCGGTGACGCCGAAACGGCACTTCGCGGGGTTGATGATCAGGCCATGCTGGCCCAGGCGTTCGAAGAGCGTGCGGAGGTGGAGCAGGTGCTCCTCCCGGGACGCGCTCACAACTAGGATGTCGTCCAGGTAGACGTAGATGAAAGGTAAGTCGCGCAAGACGCTGTCCATGAGCCGCTGGAACGCCTGGGCCTCATTCGTCAACCCAAAAGGCATCCGCAGGAACTCAAAGAGGCCGAAAGGGGTGATGACGGCCGTCTTTGGGACATCGTTCGGTTGTACGGGGACCTGGTGGTAGCCCCGGATGAGGTCCACCTTAGAGAAAACGGTCGTGTTTGCCAACCGGGTGGAAAAGTCTTGAATATGCGGGACCGGGTCACGGTCGGGGGTGGTGGCATCGTTGAGCCGGCGGTAGTCACCGCACGGCCGCCATCCGCCACCGGGCTTGGGCACAATGTGCAAAGGAGAGGCCCAAGTGCTGTTGGAGCGCCATACGATGCCCAGCTGTTCCAGCATGGCGAACTCCGCTTTCGCCACGGCGAGCTTCGTGGGGTCGAGGCAGCGCGCCCGGGCATAGACCGGTGGGCTGACGGTGGGGATATGGTGCTCCACCTCGTGTTTGACGGCCACCGCTGAGAAGGCGGGCCGCGTGAGTGCCGGGAAACTGGCGAGGAGGCGGGTAAACTCGTCCGCTGCCGGAAGCGTACAAACTAATCTCGCCGGGACGGAACCACTCAGCAAGCCGCTCGGTGAGCCACTCAGCGAGCTGCTCAACGAGCTGCTCAGCGAACAAGCGAGCGAGCTGAAGGTTTCGGCCTGGATGAGACGTCGACGCTTAACGTCCACCAACAGCCCATTCGCACAAAGGAAGTCCGCACCGAGCAGGGCCATTGGCACGCTGGCGGTGACGAACGACCATTGGAAACGCTGCCCTCCGAACCACAGTGAGAGGCAACGCTTCCCGAATGTGCGGATGGGTGTTCCGTTGGCGGCAAGCAAAGCGGGGCCCCGGCCCACGGCTTGCTTGTTGGACGCAGAGGCAGGGAGGACGCTTACCTGCGCTCCCGTGTCGCACAGAAAACGACGACCAGACGAGGTGTCCATGATGAACAGGAGGCTGCCGGAATGGCTGACGCTCATGGCCGCAAGTGAGCGCCGGCCCGGTCGTTTCCCGACCCGTCAAAAGAACACGGCGGGTGGCACGTTCTAGCCTTGCGGCCGAACCTGGCATGGTAGTAGCACCAGGTTTGCGGCGGTGGCGGCCGCGTCGGCCGTGCCGGCGGCGGTGGTGGTGGCGGCGGCAGTAGTAGGCGGGACGTAGCAGCGGCCACGAGGGAAGCAGGGGGTGCTGGAGCCTCCGCACCAGGATCCACTACGGCAGCACCGTACACCGACTGCGTGTCGCAGGCCGCGAAAAATTTGTCAGCCTCTCCGGCCAGGGCGCGGGGTTCCGTTATTTTGGAACCGGCCAGCGCGAGGCGCACCTGTACAGGTAGCTGGCAGAGGAAAAGTGCTCGGAATAAGAAATCCGGGCGCTGGTCTCCAAGCAGGGACAGCATAAAATCCATCCGGACGGATGGTCGTGTGTCGCCGAGGGCGGGAAGGTCCAGGAGGCGGTCGGCGCGTTCGACCTCCGTGAGCCCAAACGTGGCGAGGAGGAGACGTTTGAGCGCCTCGTACTTGTGGTCGCCCGGCGGGCGCCGAAGGATGGACACGACGCGGGCGGCAGTGCCGGGCCCGAGGGCGGCGACCACGTGGTAGTACCTGGTCTCGTCCGCCGTGATGCCCCGGAGTTGGAATTGAGCTTCGGCCTGCACAAACCAAACGTCGGCTTGCGCTTCCCAGAACTCCGGGAGTTTGATGGCGATGGCGTTGATCGCCATGGCACGTTCGGGGGTCAGCAACGGCTGAACCAGTCGGGGTCACCAGTTTGGTGCTGTGCACACATGACTCGATTGCCAGAAAGGTAGGCCACAACGCGTGGATACAAACGAAAGCACTTTATTACAAGCTCGCACATCAGCACTGGGCGGGCTCGACCTTAGAGCCCGCATATATATCCCGAGGCCACGCCTTGCCCCTGGGCGTGGCCGAACAGCCGAAAGGCGGGGCATGTATCTCAGTTCCACGCCCGGACGCTCGCGCCACCCACTGGTACGCGGAATTATTGACCATTGTGCCCGCCACAATATCTCTGAATAGTAACCTGTAGGCCTCTGGTACTGATTATACACTTCCTGGGTTTATTGCGTCAGATTTCCATTGGCTTTGCTTGGGTTGAATGTTATTCATGATGAGGGACCCCGATAAATATAATCATATGTCAAATAATAGTAAGGTTTAATTTAATCAAGCCCGTTTAATCAAACTCATAGTACATCAGAGAACGCACCGGTAATCAAGGGTTATAGTTTTACAAACTACTAAAATAATAGCGTTACGTCATTTTCGAATGGCCGCATATTGGGTTCAAACAATCCGTGACCAAGTGACGAATCAGGTCGTTCTGACATAACCGTGGGGAGGGTGACGGGGATAAGAGGTGTCAAGTTCATTTTTAATAATGCATTAAATGTGCGTTTCCCCATCAGCCCGTCACCGGATTTTGTCGCAGGTCGTGACCACAGTGCAGTCATTCTTCTTGTTAAATGTACAACGAGAACGACACTCGGCAGAGTGCATACTTCCGCCAGGCTGAACAGTTTACATTTTGTATACCACTGATAGGCCAGATATGGATCCTTGTTAAGCTGGTACTAAAGCGCGGCGTTACGCGCGCTGCTTGTGAGCAAGGAGGAAGCGGACAAGCGGTAACATGTAAACGTCTTTATTGTAAGACTACACTGTAACACTGAACTCCTCCGGGCTGGTCGCCCGGTGTATATCATGAGGCCACGCCTACCCCTCGGGCGTGGCCACCGCCCACTTGGTGCGTGGAATGATGTCACCACGCCAGTGGGCTTTTGTGTCCGCCACACGCGCCCCCCCAGAATTCCCGCGCACCTGGAGGGCCAGTTTGCGGGGCAGACGAATGACCCGGCCGAAGCGCCCCCTGGCGATCGGCGGCGTCCGGGGTGCAGGGATACCAGGTGGGATGCCCCTGGCTGCCCCTGGGATGGGTGCAGGACCGGGGGGCGCCGTGGCGGCGGGGCTGGGCGGTGCCGGGGGTCCGCCCGCAGGAGGGCGGCCCCGACGTGGGGGTCGGGCCACTGGCGGTGGATGGTCCACATCGAGGTGGGCCGGCTTGAGGCGGTCTACCGAAACGCGGTCAGGAGTACCGCCGATGTCCAGGGTGAAGTGCTTCGCCCCGGTCTCCAGCACGCGGAAAGGCCCGTCGTACGGGGGCCGCAGTGGTGTCCGATGGGCATCGTGGCGGACGAAGACGTACACCGCCGTGCGAAGCTCCGGGGCGACGTGCGTCGGTGGGTGCCCGTGGCATGCCGTTGGCACCGGGGCGAACCTCTGGGCGGTCTCTTGCAGAGCGGAGCGCTGCTGTGCCGCGGACCATGGTGCCGTGGAGTCGGGGAGGAACTCGCCCGGCACCCGCAGCGGTTGCCCGAAGACCAACTCCGCCGCGGATGCGCGCAGGTCCTCCTTGGGCGCCGTCCGGAGGCCCAGCAGGACCCAGGGGAGCCTGTCGACCCAGCCGCCGTCGCGGAGGGTGGCCCGGAGCGCGGCCTTCAATGAGCGGTGAAATCGCTCACACAGGCCGTTAGCCTGGGGGTGGTAGGCCGTGGTTCGGTGCAGCCGGACCCCGAGCCCCTGCGCAACCGCCCCCCAGAGCTCCGAGGTGAACTGGGGGCCGCGGTCGGATGAGATGTCTGAGGGGGCGCCGAACCGGGCGACCCAGGTGGCGATGAAAGCCTGCGCGACATCGGCCGCCGTTGTCGACGCCAAGGGCACGGCCTCCGGCCACCGGGTGGTGCGGTCCACCATGGTGAGGACGTAGGTGAAACCCGCGAGGGGGGCAGAGGTCCCACCAGGTCCACGTGGACGTGGTCAAACCGGCGTTCCGGCACCGTGAACGGGGCCAACGGGGCCTGGGTGTGCCGGTGCACCTTGGCGCGCTGGCACGCGAGGCACGTCCTGGCCCAGCCGCGGACGGCCTTCCGGAGGCCGTGCCAGACGAACTTGTCGGCGATCAGCCTTTGGGAGGCCCTCGCGCCCGGGTGGGACAGGCCGTGGATGGCGTCAAACACCTGGCGCTGCCAGCCCGCGGGCACAATGGGGCGAGGACGCCCGAGGGAGACGTCGCACAAGAGGGCCGCGCCCGCGCCGTCGAACGGCACCTCGGTGACGCGGAGGCCCGTGACGGCGGTCCGCAAGGCCTGGACGTCGGGGTCAGCGGCCTGGTCCGCTGCCATCCGGGCATAGTCGATGCCGAGGTGGACTGCGTGGGCGACGGCCCGGGAAAGGCAATCCGCCACCGGGTTGTCCTTCCCCGCGACGTGCTGGATGTCCGTCGTGTACTCAGACACGGCCGAGAGGTGACGCTGCTGCCGGGCCGACCACGGCTCGGTGACCTTGCCCATCGCGAAGATCAGCGGCTTGTGGTCGACGAAGGCAGTGAACGCCCGGCCCTCGAGCAGATGGCGGAAGTGCCTGACCGCCAAGTGAAGTCCGAGCAACTCGCGGTCGAAGGTACTGTAACGGCGTTCGGGCGGGCGAAGCTGCCGGCTAAAGAACGCCAGCGGTTGCCAAGCTCCACGCACCCATTGCTCGTGCACCGCGCCCACCGCGTAGTCCGAGGCATCGGTGGTGAGGGCGATCGGTGCATCGGGCGCCGGGTGTGCGAGCATGGTGGCGTTAGCCAAGGCGAGCTTCGCGCCCGTGAACGCCGTGTCCATCTGCTCGGTCCAGGTAACGTCGCCTTTGCCCGGCTTACCTCAGAGAGCTTCGTGCAGGGGGCGCAGGAGCTGGGCGATACGGGGCAGGAACCGATGGTAAAAGTTCACCATGCCCAGGAACTCCTGCAGCCCTCTGATCGTGCGGGGGCGCGGAAACCCCTTCACCGCCTCCACCTTGGCCGGCAGGGGGACGGCGCCGTGCCTGGTGACACGGTGCCCCAGAAAATCGATTGTGGCGGCGCCGAACCGGCACTTTGCGGGGTTCACAATCAGGCCATGCTGGCCCAGGCGTTCGAAGAGCGTGCGGAGGTGGCGTAGGTGCTCTTCGCGGGACGCGCTGGCGACGAGGATATCGTCCAGGTAGACGTAGACAAAATCCAAGTCGCGCAGGACGCTGTCCATCAGTCGCTGGAACGCCTGAGCCGCATTCTTCAGACCGAAGGGCATGCGCAGGAACTCGAAGAGTCCGAATGGCGTGATGACCGCCGTCTTCGGGACGTCCTCCGGCCTGACGGGGACCTGATGGTAGCCGCGTATGAGGTCCACCTTCGAGAAGAAGGACCTGCCCGCCAAACGGGCGGAAAAGTCCTGAATGTGGGGGACGGGGTAGCGGTCGGGAGTCGTGGCGTCATTGAGACGGCGATAGTCCCCGCACGGTCGCCATCCCCCGCCGGGCTTCGGCACGATGTGCAGCGGCGACGCCCAAGCGCTCTCTGAGCGCCGAACGATGCCGAGTCGCTCCAGGGTAGTGAACTCCGCTTTTGCCACCGCCAGCTTCGTCGGCTCGAGGCGGCGTGCCCGGGCATAGACCGGTGGCCCGACGGTGGGGATGTGATGGGCCACCCCGTGCTTGACGGCCCCCGCCGAGAAGGTGGGCCGCGTGAGGGCCGGGAAGCCGGCGAGGAGGCGGGTGAATGCGTCCGCTGCCGGAAGCGTACAGACCAACGTGGCCGGAACCGAATCGTTCGGCAAGCCGCTTGGCAAGCCGCTCGTTGAGCTGGGCAACGCACACGCGAGCGAGCTGAACGTCTCGGCCTGGACAAGCCGTCTGCACTTGACGTCGACCCGGAGCCCATTAGCGCACAGGAAGTCCGCACCAAGCAGTGCCATGGGCACGTCGGCGGTGACGAACGTCCATCGGAAAACCTGCCCTCCAAACCGCAGAGAGAGGCAGCGTTTTCCGTACGTACGGATGGGCGTCCCGTTCGCGGCAAGCAGCGCGGGGCCCCCACCCGCGGCGTGCTTGTCTGACGTGCCGGCGGGAATGACACTCACCTGCGCTCCCGTGTCGCACAGGTAACGGCGCCCGGAGAAGGTGGCCGTTATGAACAGCAGGCTGCTCGAACGGCCGGCGCTCATCGCCACAATTGAGCGCCGGCCCGGGCATTTCCCGACCCGGTGAAGGAGCACGGCGGATGACACCGCCGAACTTCGTGGCCGAACTTGGCGTGGAACCAGCACCAGGTGGTGGAGCTGGAGGAGCGCGGCTGGCTCCGCCAGGCCGGTGGAGTCGACGGGTTTCCCCGCGGTGGCGGTTTTCGCCGCGGCGGTGGGCGGGGCGTGGCGGCGTTCACGAGGTGCGTATCAGCATGCTGCTGAACTTCAGCGTGCTGTAGAAGATGATGCTGTGGAACATCAGCGTCGAAGGCCGTGACGGCCACGCCAACGCTCGCCCGCGTGTCCGAAGCGGCGAAGTACTTGTCCGCCTCGGCCGCCAATGCTCGGGGTTCCGTTAGCCCGGTCCCGGCCAACGCGAGGCGAACCTGCGCTGGAAGTTGGCGACGGAAAAGCGCCCGGAATAGCGAACCGGGGGCTTCGTCGCCCAACAGTGACAGCATATGGTCCATTCGGACCGACGGGCGCGTCTCACCGAGCTCGGGGAGATCCAGGAGGCGGTCGGCCCGTGCGTCGTCCGTGAGGCTGAACGTGGCTAGGAGTAGCCGCTTGAGTGCCTCGTACTTGTGGCCGTCCGGTGGGTGGCGAAGGACGGACACAACTCGAGCGGCCGTGCCGGGCCCGAGGGAGGCGACGACGTGGCAGTAGCGCGTGTCATCGCCGGTGAGGTGCCGAAGCTGAAATTGGGCTTCGGCCTGGACGAACCAGACTTCGGCCTGAGCCTCCCAAAATTCCGGAAGTTTGACGAAGGCGGCCATGGCGATGGCGTCGCGTGTGGAAGGATCGCTCCGGCGGATCCAACGTCGAGGGTCACCAGTAAAGCGCGGCGTTACGCGCGCTGCTTGTGAGCAAGGAGGAAGCGGACAAGCGGTAACATGTAAACGTCTTTATTGTAAGACTACACTGTAACACTGAACTCCTCCGGGCTGGTAGCCCGGTGTATATCATGAGGCCACGCCTACCCCTCGGGCGTGGCCACCGCCCACTTGGTGCGTGGAATGATGTCACCACGCCAGTGGGCTTTTGTGTCCGCCACAGTACCATGTTAAGCTGGTACCACATTAAGCTTGAACCAAAATGTACCTAGCTGGTACCACGTTAAGCTTGAACCAAAATGTACCTAGCTGGTACCACATTAAGCTTGAACCAAAATGTACCTAGCTGGTACCACGTTAAGCTTGAACCAAAATGTACCCACCTGGTACCACGTTAAGCTTGAACCAAAATGTACCGAGCTAGTACCACGTTAAGCTTGAACCAAAATGTACCTAGCTGGTACCACGTTAAGCTTGAACCAAAATGTACCGAGCTAGTACCACGTTAAGCTTGAACCAAAATGTACCGAGCTGGTACCACATTAAACTTGAACCAAAATGTACCTTGCTGGTACCACATTAAACTTGACCCAAAATGTACCGAGCTAGTACCACATTAAACTTGAACCAAAATGTACCGAGCTAGTACCACATTAAACTTGAACCAAAATGTACCGAGCTAGTACCACATTAAACTTGACCCAAAATGTACCGAGCTAGTACCACATTAAACTTGAACCAAAATGTACCTTGCTGGTACCACATTAAACTTGACCCAAAATGTACCGAGCTAGTACCACATTAAACTTGACCCAAAATGTACCTTGCTGGTACCACGTTAAGGTTGAACCAAAATGTACCGAGCTAGTACCACATTAAACTTGACCCAAAATGTACCTTGCTGGTACCACGTTAAGGTTGAACCAAAATGTACCTCGCTGGTACCCCGTTAAGATTGAACCAAAATGTACCTAGCTGGTACCACGTTAAGTTTTAACCAAAATGTACCTAGCTGGTACCACGTTAAGCTTTAACCAAAATGTACCTAGATGGTACCCCGTTAAGATTGAACCAAAATGTACCTAGCTGGTACCACGTTAAGCTTTAACCAAAATGTACATAGCTGGTACCCCGTTAAGCTTTAACCAAAATGTACCTAGCTGGTACCACGTTAAGCTTTAACCAAAATGTACATAGCTGGTACCCCGTTAAGCTTTAACCAAAATGTACCTAGCTGGTATCACGTTAAGCTTTAACCAAAATGTACCTAGCTGGTATCACGTTAAGCTTTAACCAAAATGTACCTAGCTGGTATCACGTTAAGCTTTAACCAAAATGTACCTAGCTGGTACCACGTTAAGCTTTAACCAAAATGTACCTAGCTGGTACCCCGTTAAGATTGAACCAAAATGTACCTAGCTGGTACCACGTTAAGCTTTAACCAAAATGTACATAGCTCCCCGTACAACCACGTTAAGCTTGAACCAAAATCGTATGGTGTTCTAATGTTCTTGACATCTCAACCAACTCATCCACCAAGTTTTGCCATAGGTCATCCAAAACTTTTTTGAGATATCGTGCTATGTATCGTTTTTGGCCTCATTTCTCAGTGGTAAAGAATCATTTTTTAAAAAATTAAAAACTCTCGTATCGGGATTCAAGTCTTCACCAAAATCGAATCAATTCTTCCTTGTCACACACCCAACCTGTGTACCGAATTTCGACTGAATCCATCCACAACTTTTTGAGATATCCTGTTCACATGGAGACAGACAGAGGTGAAAACAACCAAACAAACAAGGTAATCACACACTCCATGGACCTTGGTTGAATCTATATCAGAGAACGGGTGAAAATGGATACGACCACCACCCACCTGGTCGGGGCCCCTTCTTCCCCAGAGAGAAATCCATGGATGTAAAACTAGAACGACACTCGGTAGAGAGCGTCCCTCCTCTATGCTAAACAGTTTATGTTTGGTATTCCAATGATAGGTCGAATCTGGATTCGGACCTGAAAGAAAATCTAATCAGCTTGTTACCCTGCGCTCCCGAAGCGAAAACGGGGTTAAGCAATCGTCTATATGCCGTATGCCGCATGTGTGCCGTACGTGTGCCGTGTCTGCATTTTAAAAATTCATTTTCTCGGCAACCGTTGGTCCGATTGACACGAAATATTACCATCGGAGCGCCTCCGCCTGCAGAAATTTTTTATTCATAATTATGATGTCATCGGTCATGTGGTATGGGCGCCATCTTGGAAAACATTTACACCTCTACATCTCCCAAACCGCTCAATGGAAAAAATGGAAACATGGCTCATCGTCAAGTACTCCCCATGGGGAATAAGCCATATTGATGAAGATGTCATCGGTGCCTTAATTCTGACGTCGTAATTCGACAAGTACAACGCTTGATCTGATCATTATGAAAAAAAAAAAATTCCTCTGCTACTGTTAGTCCGATTGGCACGAAATTTTCAGAATATGAGTGGCTCCTCCTGTGGAATTTTAAAAATGATAATTATGACGTCATAGGTCACATGGTACAGGCGCCATCTCGGAAAAATCGAAAAAAAGTTGCACCTCTATATCTCTGAAACCGCTGCATGGAAAAAAATTGAAACATGGCTCATTGTCAAGTACTCCCCTTGGGGAGTAAGATATGTTAATGATGATGTCATCAACACCTTAATTATGACGTCATAATTCGACAAGTACAACGCTTGATTCGATCAGTATGAATTTCTTTCTCTGCAATTCTTGGTCCGATTGACACGAAATTTTCATCATAGGAGGGCCTCCTCCTGTATAATATTCTAATGATTATTATGACGTCATAGGTCACGTGGTACAGGCGCCATCTTGGAAAAACTTTGCACATCTCTATCTCTGAAACTATTCCGTGGAAAAAATTGAGACCTGGCTCATTGTCAACTACTCCCCATGGGGAATAAGATATGTTAATGATGATGTCATCATTGCCTTCATTATGACGTCATAATTCGACAAATACAACACTGATCCATCGAATCATTATTCAAAAAAATCCAGCAACTGTTGGTCTGATGGACACGAAATTTTCACCATCGGAGTGCCTCCTCCTTTAGAATATTTTAATGATAATCATGACGTCAAAGGTTATGTGTTATAGGCGCCATCTTGGAAAAAACGAAAAACGTTGCACCTCTATATCTCCAAAACCGCTGCTTGGAAAAATTGAAACGGCTCATGGTGCCATATTGGTGCCATAATTATGACGTCATAATTCGACAGGGACAACGCTTAGTCTGATCAGTTTGAAATTTATTGAGCATGATCTATGCAACAATTATATTAGAGAATATAAATTTATGATGTCATCGCTCACGTGGTCTAGCAGCCATATTGGATCAAAAAAAAAAAGAAACGTTCAAAAACAAAAGAGTTGGTGCACACCAAGTTGACTGCGCAGGGTAAGTATTCTATGAATACCATCGAGTTTATTCTTATCACCTAACCAACTCATCCATCTAGTTTGTCATAACTCGGCCACAATTTTTAAGATATTGTACTATCTATCGTTTTTGGCCCTAAATCTCAATGGTGAAGAATGACTTATTTTTTTAATTCTCATGTCAAAATGTGGATCTTCACCACCAAAGCAAAAAAAATCACTAAAATCGATGGTGACGAGTCACGTAAAAAAAAAAAAAATATTGTTTTAAAGTCTCCATATTTGACTTGCCCTGGCCAGCCAGTTCGTGAAAAACTTGGGCCAAACTACCTCCTGCAGGCAACCCCATAATAAGGTGGGATTAATTGGGGCCTCGCTTAACGTGGTACATAGTTACGTTCTTAAAAAGTGCGACTTTAACTGAAACGACTTTAAGCTAATCTAATTTCCCCACAAAAATTAATGTAAATAGGGGGGTTAGGTTCCAGAGAAATTTTTTTTATCGTCAGACACAAGACATTATTTACATACTGTAGGAGCTGTGCTCCCACGTCAATCGGAAGAATGGACGCGACAAAAAGCTGGAATTCGTCCGAGTTTCTTTATTGTCACAAAACAACTCGGGTACTCTGAAAAGCCCGTTTATCGGGCAGCAATATATATACACACATTATCCCGGAGCGTTTGCCCGGGAAAGGCGAGAGGGAGCGTGGCCGGGCGTCCTGGCCGCGGCCTGGCAAGTCGAGGGCGGGCATGCCCGGGCGTCCTGGACGAGCCCGGCATGGTGATCGCTCCGCGTCCTTGGTAGGTGCAAGGCGATTGTGTAAACCCAGCGGTAGCCGCTACACACGTCCCCCCAGAATCGACTTGCACCGGCAGGATCAATTTGAGGGGGGTCCTGATGACCCGGCCGAAGCGACCCCTGGCGGGTCGTGGGGGGGGGGGGGGGGTCCGGTGTGGTGGTGGGCGGTCGAGTGGGGGGCACCGTGGACGGGGGGCGGCCTCGCCGCGGCGGAAGGGCCAACCGTGGCGGTTGGTCGATGTCCACGTGCGCCGGCTTGAGGCGGTCCACCGCAATCCGGTCCGACCTGCCGCCGATGTCGATGACGAATGACTTGTCGTCCCGTCGCAGGACCCGGAAGGGCCCGTCGTACGGCGGCCGAGTGGCCCCCGATGTGCGTCATGACGCACAAAAACGTACTCCGCTGTGCGAAGCGCTGGGGGGACGTAGGACTGGGGGTCACCGTGGTGGGATGTTGGCACGGGGGCAAACCGTCGGGCGGCCTCCTGGAGGTCCGAGCGCTGGTGAGCTGCGGACCAGGGACTGGTAGCGTCGGGCACAAATTCGCCCGGGACGCGTAGCGCCTGGCCGTAGACAAGCTCGGCGGTGGATGCCCGGAGGTCCTCCTTGGGGGCCGTGCGGAGGCCCAAAAGGACCCACGGCAGCCGGTCGGCCCAACCACCGTCCTGAAGGCCGGCCATGAGCGCGGCCTTCATGGAGCGGTGGAATCGCTCGCACAACACGTTGGCTTGGGGGTGGTAGGCCGTAGTACGGTGGAGCTTGACCCCCAGGTTGCGGGTGACCGCGCCCCACAGCTCGGAGGTGAACTGCGGTCCGCGGTCCGACGAGATGTCCGCTGGTGCGCCGAAGCGGGCGACCCAGGTGGCGATGAAAGCCTGTGCCACGTCGGCGGTGGTGGTGGAGATGAGGGGAACGGCCTCCGGCCACCTGGTGGTCCTGTCCACCATGGTGAGCAGGTGTGTGAACCCCCGTGATGGGGGGAGGGGGCCCACCAGATCCACGTTGACGTGGTCGAAACGTCGTTCGGGCACGGTGAAAGGTGCCAGCGGGGCCTGGGTGTGTAAGTGGACCTTGGCCTGTTGGCAGGCTGTGCAGGTGCTGGTCCAATCGCGGACGTCCCGTCGAAGGCCGTGCCAGACGAATCGCGCCGACACCAGCTTCTGGGAAGCTTTCCGGCCCGGGTGGGAATGGCCGTGGAGGGAGGCGAAGATGCGGCGTTGCCAGGTAACGGGCACGATGGGGCGAGGCTGGTCTTGGGAGACGTCGCAGAGCAGGACAGTGTCCGCGAAGGGGATGTCGGCCAGGCGGAGGCCCGTGTCTGCCACCCGGAGGGCTTGCACCGTGGTGTCGGTGGTTTTGTCCGCCGCCATAAGCGCGAAGTCCACGCCGAGGTGGACCGCGTTCGCGCTGGCCCGAGAAAGACAGTCGGCCACGGCGTTGTTTTTGCCGGCGACGTGCTGGATGTCCGTGGTAAACTCCGACACGGCGGAGAGGTGGCGCTGTTGGCGGGCCGACCACGGCTCCGTGACCTTGGCCATTGCGTAAACCAACGGCTTGTGGTCGACGAACGCCGTGAAGGGTCGGCCCTCCAGGAGGTGGCGGAAATGGCGAACGGCCAGGTGTAGACCGAGGAGCTCACGGTCAAACGTGCTGTATTTGAGCTCGTTCGGCCGGAGCTGCCGGCTGAAAAAAGTGAGTGGCTGCCAAACCCCGTTCACCCATTGCTCATGTACGGCGCCCACCGCGTAGTCGGAGGCATCCGTGGTGAGGGCGATGGGAGCGTTGAGCACCGGGTGAGCGAGCAGTGATGCGTCGGCGAGGGCCCACTTTGAGCTTTGGAAGGCCGCGTCCATTGCTGCGGACCAGACAATGTCGTGCTTGGCCGGCTTGCCCCGGAGGGCTTCGTAGAGGGGCCGCATGAGTTGAGCAGCGCGGGGCACGAAGCGGTGATAAAAATTCACCATTCCCAGGAATTCCTGCAGGGCCTTTATGGAGCGGGGACGCAGAAACGTGGTGATGGCCTCGACCTTGGTTGTCAGCAGCACAGCCCCGTTCTTGGTGATGTGGTGGCCCAAAAAATCAACGGCCGTCGTGCCGAAGTGGCATTTGGCTGGGTTGACGATGAGGCCGTGCTCGCTGAGGCGCCTGAACAGTGTTCGGAGGTGGAGGAGGTGCTCGGCCCAGGACGTGCTGGCGACGAGGATGTCGTCCAGGTAAACGAAGAGGAACGGCAGGTCACGCCGCACGCCGTCCATCAAGCGCTGGAACGCCTGAGCCGCGTTCTTGAGGCCAAACGGCATCCGTAGGAATTCGAATAAGCCGAACGGCGTGATGACGGCCGTTTTAGGGACGTCGGCCTCCCTGACAGGTACCTGGTGATATCCCTGAATGAGATCGATTTTTGAAAAAATGACCCGTCCTGCCAGACGGGCGGAGAAGTCTTGGATGTGTGGGATCGGATACCTGTCGGGGGTGGTAGCGTAGTTAAGGCGGCGGTAGTCGCCACATGGGCGCCAACCGCCCCCTGGCTTTGGGACGATGTGTAGTGGCGAAGTCCACGCGCTATCGGAGCGCCGCACGATGCCGAGGTGTTCCAAAGCGTCGAACTCGGCTTTGGCCATGGCGAGCTTGGCTGGGTCGAGGCGGCGGGCTCTGGCGTAGACCGGCGGGCCCGTGGTTGGTATGTAGTGCTCGATCCCATGTTGTACTGCGACGGCCGAAAACGTCGGCCGCGTGAGGGCCGGGAACTCCGTGAGCAGGCGAGCAAACTCGTTCGCCGCCGGGAGGGCGCATGCCAGCTCGGTCGGAGCGGAGCTGCTCAATGTGCATACCAGGGAGCTGAAGGTCTCGGCGTTGATGAGGCGACGCCGTTGGACGTCCACCAGCAGTCCGTGTGCGCAGAGGAAGTCGGCGCCTAGCATAGCCATGGGCACGTTTGCGGTTACAAACGTCCAAGTAAAGCATTGGCCGCCGAAGCAGAGGGTGACGTTGCGCGGGCCGAAGGTGCGGATGGCCGATCCGTTGGCCGCAACCAAGGAGGGGCCGCAAACCGCGGACTGCCTGTCCTGATCAGAGGCGGGTATGACGCTCAGTTGGGCGCCGGTGTCGCACAGGAAGCGCCATCCGGACGCTTTGTCCGTGATGAAAAGTAAGTTGCCCGTGTGGCCGGCGCTCATGGCTGGTAATGAACGCCGGCCCGGCCGTTTCCCGGCCTGCCGAAGGTGCACGGGGGTCGGCATGTCCAGGCCTTCTGTCTGAACCTGGCATGATAGTAACACCACGCTTGGTCAGGTGGAGGCCCCGGTCGGCGTGCTGGAGGTGGTCGGCTCGGCGTAGCGGCCGCCAATTGCGTCGGCAGTTCGGTCGTCGACCATGCCGGGTGCTCGGGCGCCATGGGCGTTGCGTCGGACAGCGGTGGGCCCCAGGTCGCTGCTGCAATGCGTTGGCCTGCCGCGGAGATCTTGTCGGCTTCCCTGGCGAGGGCGTGGGGATCCGTGCTCGCCAGGGCGAGGCGTACCGGGCTAGGCAGCTGACGGAGGAACAGCTCCCGGAACAGGAATGCCGGAGAGTGCTCGCCGAGCAGCGAAAGCATGTAGTCCATTCGCTCGGACGGGCGCGTGTCGCCGAGCTCGGGCAGGTCGAGCAGGCGCCGTGCGCGTTCCGCTGATGGGAGGGTGAAAGCGTCAAGGAGGAGCTTTTTAATCGCGCCATATTTGTCAGCGGCTGGCAGGCTCTCGAGGAGGCTCAGGGCACGGGCCACGGTGGCTGAACCGAGCGCTGCTACCACATGGTGGAAGCGGGTGTCGTCGGCCGTGATGCCTCGCAGGGCAAACAGGGAGTCCGCCTGGGCGAACCAAACCGCCGCGTGAGCCTCCCAGAAGGTAGGCAGTTTAAGGGCAACTGCCGTGTCCATGTCGGTAGGTCACCAATGTAGGAGCTGTGCTCCCACGTCAATCGGAAGAATGGACGCGACAAAAAGCTGGAATTCGTCCGAGTTTCTTTATTGTCACAAAACAACTCGAGTAATCTGAAAAGCTTGTTTATCGGGCAGCAATATATATACACACATTATCCCGGAGCGTTTGCCCGGGAAAGGCGAGAGGGAGCGTGGCCGGGCGTCCCGGACGTGGCCTGGCAAGTCGAGAGCGGGCGTGGCCGGGCGTGCCCGGGCATGCCCGGGCGTCCCGGCCGAGGCCTGGCAAGTTGAGCGCGGGCCTGCCCGGGCGTCCTAGACGAGCCCGGCATGGTGATCGCTCCGCGTCCTTGGTAGGTGCAAGGCGATTGTGTAAACCCAGCGGTAGCCGCTACAATACAGTGTATAAGTTTTAAATATTATTAAACAGACAATTGGATATCATCATCTCTAGTTGATTCAGATCTTCATTGGGTAGCTCTTCTCCGTGTGATTGCAGAAGTTGTGGTAACGCCGGCTTCTTCCACCTCATCAAAACCCACTTTATTATTGGCCAGGCCGAGGATAACTTTCTTCACGGCGGGGACAACATCTTTAAATCCTTTCAAGTCATTGACACATTTTGGCCACAACTTCCTCCATACACCATTCATGCATACCTGAGTAACTTGAGCCAAGGACCCACCGATGGTATCCATACAATATACAAGGTGTATAGGTATTGTACGTACTCTGGGTGGGGTTCTACACCGGTATTTACGCTATGGTTTATACTGTAGCTTTATTAAAACGAGGAAAACCGTTAGTTTGGTATTAAAAGGAAGGTAAAACAACTGTAGAGCGGAACGGTGATAACGACTTTAAACGAGTATGTTCTCGAATAGATCAGTGACTTAATAACGAAACAATGTTAACCGGGACGACGTTAAGTGAGGACTTGCTGTGCAATAATTTTCACTTTGTGTACCATACTCCTTACAGAGCATTTGTGCTGCCAAAGCAGTTTGATTGGCAAGGGTTACACTGGGTGGTTTGCCATTGCCTTCCCAGCATTGTTTGTCTGTGCTTCTAATGTTGAGCGTAAAGCGAAGAAGCAGGACGTACTACTGAGAAAAAGTCTTGAGTAGCGTATGACCCGGCTGGGGGTTGAATCACCGACCTCACAGACTCGGAGCGGACGATCTAACCATTACACCACCCACCTGGCCATACTGTACATCCTATACATGTATGTTTGTATGTGTATGTTTGTGTGTCTATGTGTGATCTAACCATGACACAACCCAGTCTGGGTATACATCCTATACATGTATGTTTGTATGTGTATGTTTGTGTGTCTATTTGTGCTCTAACCATTACACCACCCAGTCTGGCCATACATCCTATACATGTATGTTTGTATGTGTATGTTTGTGTGTGTATGTTTGTATGTCTATGTGTGATCTAACCATTACACCACCCAGTCTGGCCATACATCATATACATGTATGTTTGTATGTGTATGTTTGTTTGTGTATGTTTGTATGTGTATGTTTGTGTGTGTATGTTTGTATGTGTATGTTTGTATGTGTATGTTTGTGTGTGTATGTTTGTTTGTGTATGTTTGTGTGTGTATGCTTGTGTGTGTATGTTTGTATGTGTATGTTTGTATGTGTATGTTTGTTTGTGTATGTTTGTATGTGTATGTTTGTTTGTGTATGTTTGTATGTGTATGCTCGTATGTGTATGTTTGTGTGTCTATGTGTGATCTAAACATTACACCACCCAGTCTGGCCATACAGTCCTATACATGTATGTTTGTATGTGTATGTTTACATGTGTATGTTTGTATGTGTATGTTTACATGTGTATGTTTGTGTGTGTATGTTTGTGTGTGTATGTTTGTATGTGTATGTTTGTATGTGTATGTTTGTTTGTGTATGTTTGTATGTGTATGTTTGTTTGTGTATGTTTGTATGTGTATGCTCGTATGTGTATGTTTGTGTGTCTATGTGTGATCTAAACATTACACCACCCAGTCTGGCCATACAGTCCTATACATGTATGTTTGTATGTGTATGTTTACATGTGTATGTTTGTGTGTGTATGTTTGTATGTGTGTGTTTACATGTGTATGTTTGTGTGTGTATGTTTGTGTGTCTATGTGTGATCTGCCCATGACACCACCCAGTCTGGCCATACATCCTATACATATTGGGGGGAGCTGGGCGAGTGTGGGTGGGGGTAATGTTTCCAACCTTTCCTGCCAGGGGAACCTTGCCCCACCATGCTATTATTGGTTCAAATTAATATATAGCTTATTTGTTTTGATTTTATCAGAATCATCGTAATAATCATTCGTGAGTCACGTTACGTGTGGTTCCCAGGAAAGAACCGCCAAACGCCGCGTTAAAACAAAACAAGATCTTTTTCGCTGTCAAGTTCTCAAGATGACAACACCACATAACTCAATTTGGCCTTCCTCTCTTTTTCTCTGGAGAATACCAAAGTGCTGCCAAAAGCAATCTCCTACTATAGATACATAGCTCAGAATGCCTCACCGAGGAATGCCAAGAGTCCATGCGGGTGGGAGGTGAAGCCAGAGGCCTTTTCTGAGGCTCGGGAGGGAGCAGCCTTTTGTACAGATATCTAACAGACTCATTAGCAAAGTGCCACTCAGACAACTTTATCTTAATGGCCGAAACACACAAAGAGCAGGCTTTGAACTGCTTCGGGGGAGGCCAAAGGGGTTCGGGCCAAATATGTTTAACTTACATTGCCGCAGAGGATGTTATGGCTTGTGGTTCGTTTTACCAACGATATGATTATTTCCTTGTTGGGCTTTTCATCAGAGTCCAGTGATGTTGTGTACACGACATGTTGATGCTGAAGCGCGTTGTCCATTCTGGAGACAAATCTTACAATACTGGAGGGGTAACTAACGATGAGCTCGGGTAACTATGAGCTACGATTTGGAAACGCAACGTCTGTAAATTGCCCTCGTGCTCAAGGTGACCTTGGACTAACGTGTGAATTTGATATTTCGTCACAAACGATGTTTGAGAGAATAGGATATTGGGATGTCTTGGAGAAATGGAATACAAGGAATGTATATGAGAAAAAAAATATTGTGTGTGTGTATGGGTGTGTATGTATGCTTGTGTGTCTATATTTGTATGTGTATGTAGGTGTGTGTATGTTTGTGTGTGTATGTAGGTGTACGTATGTTTGTGTCTATATTTGTATGTGTATGTAGGTGTGTGTATGTTTGTGTGTGTATGCTTGTGTGTCTATATTTGTATGTGTATGTAGGTGTGTGTATGTTTGTGTGTGTATGCTTGTGTGTCTATATTTGTATGTGTGTGTATGTTTGTGTGTGTATGTAGGTGTGTGTATGTTTGTGTGTGTATGCTTGTGTGTCTATATTTGTATGTGTGTGTATGTTTGTGTGTGTATGTAGGTGTACGTATGTTTGTGTGTGTGTTTGTATGTGTATGCTTATGTGTATGTAGGTGTATGTATGTTTGTATGTCTATGCTTGTGTGTGTGTTTGTATGTGTATGTTTGTGTGTGTATGTAGGTGTACGTATGTTTGTGTCTATATTTGTATGTGTATGTAGGTGTGTGTATGTTTGTGTGTGTATGCTTGTGTGTCTATATTTGTATGTGTATGTAGGTGTGTGTATGTTTGTGTGTGTATGCTTGTGTGTCTATATTTGTATGTGTGTGTATGTTTGTGTGTGTATGTAGGTGTACGTATGTTTGTGTGTGTGTTTGTATGTCTATGCTTGTGTGTGTATGTAGGTGTACGTATGTTTGTGTCTATATTTGTATGTGTATGTAGGTGTGTGTATGTTTGTGTGTGTATGCTTGTGTGTCTATATTTGTATGTGTATGTAAGTGTGTGTATGTTTGTGTGTGTATGCTTGTGTGTCTATATTTGTATGTGTGTGTATGTTTGTGTGTGTATGTAGGTGTACGTATGTTTGTGTGTGTGTTTGTATGTGTATGTTTATGTGTATGTATGTTTGTATGTCTCTGCTTGTGTGTGTGTTTGTAAGTGTATGTTTGTGTGTGTATGTAGGTGTACGTATGTTTGTGTGTATGTAGGTGTACGTATGTTTGTGTGTGTGTTTGTATGTGTATGTTTATGTGTGTATGTAGGTGTATGTATGTTTGTATGTCTATGTTTGTGTGTGTTTGTTTGTGTCTGTATGTAGGTGTGTGTATGCTTGTGTGTCTGTATTTGTATGTGTATGTAGGTGTGTCTATGCAGGTGTGTCTATGTTTCAGTGTTTATGTTTGTGTGTGTGTGTGTGTGTGTGTGTGTGTGTCAAATCTTGATGAATTGACATGCAATTTTGAAACGTACTGTTGTAGTTGCCTTTGATGGGTCAAATGTAGTCTTGACATGTGTTGACGTATCTTATTAGGGAACAGAATATGACCCGAAAACACCGAACATTGCTAAACACAGTCTGTCCAATGCTAAAGGTCATTGATTAAGATTAACGACCAGGAGAGTTCAAAATGTTCTAACATCGAGTTACTAAGAACCCACCAAGAAACACCGAGGTTATTTATTTCTTAATAAAAATAGTTAATAAGTATATTTGGTTATACTAATTGTTTGACTTGATAATGGTCCACAGGAAGGTGCACGATATAGTACACCTGCATTTTACTGATTCGTCTGGGTTCGATTCCCGACGCCATATGTAAACTTGTAGTAGTAATAAGCTGGCAGGATGGCCTCGACCCGAGAGGTACGCATACTCCCGTTTAAGCTGTCCAGCTTGGGTTTAAATCCAGACGAAGAGTGGGCGAGCTATCGCCGGCACCCTAATTTCTTTTTATAAATTCCGAGCTCAACTACTGAAGGCAATGGCAAACCATCCAGTATAACACTTACTTGGGAAGTTGCTTGGGTGGCACCGACGCTCAGTGAAGAGTATGGTACGAGAGAGAGAGGAAGAGGTAGTAGTAGGAGTAGGAGTAGTAGTAGTAGTAGTAGTAGTAGTAGTGGGAGGGGTAGTAGCAGTAGTAGTAGTAGTAGAGGGAGGGGTAGTAGTGGTAGCAGTAGTTGTTGTTGTTGTTGTTGTAGTAGTAGGAGGAGTAGTAGTAGTAGTAGTAGTAGAGGGAGGGGTAGTAGCAGTAGTAGTAGTAGTAGAGGGAGGGGTAGTAGTGGTAGCAGTAGTTGTTGTTGTTGTTGTTGTAGTAGTAGTAGTAGAAGTAGGGGTAGTAGTAGGAGTAGTAGTAGTAGTAGTGATAGTAGTAGTTGTAGTAGTAGTAGGAGGAGTAGTAGTAGTAGTAGTAGTAGGAGTAGTAGTAATAGTTGCAGTAGAAGTAGGGGTAGTAGTAGTAGTGGGGTAGTAGTAGTAGTAGTAGGAGTAGTAGAAGTAGAGGGAGGGGTAGTAATAGTAGGAGTAGTAGTAGTAGTAGTAGAAGTAGGGGTAGTAGTAGTAGTAGTAGTAGCAGTACGGGTAGTAGTAGTAGTAGTAGAGGGAGGGGTAGTAGTAGTAGCAGCAGTTGTTGTTGTTGTAGTAGGAGTAGGGGTAGTAGTAGTAGTAGTAGTAGTAGTAGTAGTAGAAGTAGGGGTGGTAGTAGTAGTAGTAGTAGTAGTAGTAGTAGTAGTAGGAGTAGTAGTAGTAGAGGGAGGGGTAGTAGTAGTAGTAGCAGCAGTTGTTGTTGTTGTAGTAGTATTAGGAGTAGCGGTAGGGGTAGTAGTAGTAGTAGTAGTAGAAGTAGGGGCAGTAGTAGGAGTAGTAGGGGTAGTGGTAGTAGTAGTAGTAGTAGAAGTAGGGGTGGTAGTAGTAGTAGTAGTAGTAGTAGTAGTAGTAGGAGTAGTAGTGGTAGTGGTATTAGTAGTAGTAGTAGTAGTAGTCGTTTTCAGTAATATAGTAGTTGTGTACTGTATGCTAATATGGAGTGGCTTTTGAAACGAACATCACAATTGTGCATTTGATGTTTCTATCCCTTGCACCTTCCTGCTTTTTCTTGTATTTCGAGCTCATCTGGAATGGTTCCGTTGAGCTTATGGGATGCCGCGTCATCCGTCAGTCCGTAAACACTTGCAACTTCTTCTACGAAACTGCTGATCGGATTGTGACCGAACTTGGCACAAATGATATGTGGTATGCTTACCTATGGACGTCTACTGGAGGAGGGGAGGGGGTATTTTTCCACCAAAATAGGTATTTCCTTTCTTTTCAGAAACTACACACACAATTCCGATGAAACTTGACAACAACCTTCATCCCCCATGTTGCACCAAAGTTCGTTCATGGTATCTGAAAACACTCTATCCATACACCACATCCTCCCTTCCGTGGATGTTCCACGGGTTTCGGCTAGTCTATATAATAATAGCGTAAGGACTCGACTTTGTTATCCCTTTTACGCCGCACCCAGTGACCCGATGCCCACGGCACTAATGGATTTACGATCGACAAACCGCGCTCTTTGTTTATCACGTACAGCCACACTCGAAAAATCTGAATTAGCCGACGTTGGGGCCCAAAAGCATCCGATTAACTGCCGATACGACGCCATCGAATTTGTTATCCCTTTTACGCCGCACCCAGTCACCCGATGCCCACGGCACTAATGGATTTACGATCTACGAACCGCGCTCTTTGTTTATCACGTACAGACATACTCGAAAAATCTGAATTAGCCGACGTTGGGGCCCAAAAGCATCCGATTAACTGCCGATACGACGCCATCTTACGACGCCATCGTATTGGCGTCTGCTGGGCAAAGGCGAAGCGAGCCGTCCGCTGATTGGACAGTCGAGTGGTGTGAACATGGGTGGTGTGAACCAAATGGTATTTTTATTCCCTTGAACATTTTCAATTAGGATATATAAGGAAACGTCTTTATCGTCATTTTAATAAAGTTAAATGGAGTGACGTTGCAATACTCGGGGTGCGTTGCATAAATCCTCGTAACTCAGAGAGGTGTAGCAGGTGGCGAGACGTAAGGAAGCTTAAAGATAACGAGCTGAAAACAGACGAACGACATGTCAATCTCTTTCTACACTGAACGGAAATAAAAGTATGAGAGCGGGAAGGCATGGCCTGAGCACTTCGAGCAGAGAGGACTGATTGGACTTAACTGAAAGAGAAAAAATTGGAGCTTAACGGAAGAAGAAGATCCCATGAGCGCTCCCCTGTGCCATCCATAATGGCGTCTGCTGGGCGAAGGCGAAGCGAGCCGTCCGCTGATTGGACAGTCGAGTGGTGTGAACACGGGTGGTGTGAACCAAATGGTATTTTTATTCCCTTGAACATTTTAAATTAGGATATATAAGGAAACGTCTTTATCGTCATTTTAATAAAGTTAAATGGAGTGACATTGTGATACTCGGGGTGCGTTGCATAAATCCTTGTAACTCAGAGAGGTGTAGCAGGTGGCGAGACGTAAGGAAGCTTAAAGATAACGAGCTGAAAACAGACGAACGATATGTCAATCTCTTTCTACACCAAACGGAAATAAAAGTATGAGAGCGGGAAGGCATGGCCTGAGCACTTCGAGCAGAGAGGACTGATTGGACTTAACTTTCACTCTTTCACGAGCCTCGATCTTGTATACAAAAAAAAAAAAAAAAAAAAAAAAAAACTGAAAGAGAAAAAATTGGAGCTTAATGGAAGAAGAAGATCCCATGAGCGCTGCCGTCACTTATCGAGGTGTGTTGAGGTCTGAAGAGATGAGGTGGTTTCTAGGAGCGATTTGCACCTTTTTACTGCTTGAGGTGAGTTCGGTTCGTGTTTTGTGACTCGTAGATTTATTAATCAAAACACGGTCACAGTGGCGCCAGGCACTGTGACCGTGTATGTGACTCATATTTGCGATTACCACAGAAGCACATCGACGGGGAGTATCTATATAATAATAGCATAAGGACTCGACTTTGTTATCCCTTTTACGCCGCACCCAGTGACCCGATGCCCACGGCACTAATGGATTTACCATCTATCCCCTATGCCATCCATAATGGTACACTCTATCCATACACCACATCCTCCCTTCCGTGGATGTTCCACGGGTTTCGGCTAGTCTATATAATAATAGCGTAAGGACTCGACTTTGTTATCCCTTTTACGCCGCACCCAGTGACCCGATGCCCACGGCACTAATGGATTTACCATCTATCCCCGATGCCATCCATAATGGTACACTCTATCCATACACCACATCCTCCCTTCCGTGGATGTTCCACGGGTTTCGGCTAGTCTATATAATAATAGCGCAAGGACTCGACTTTGTTATCCCTTTTACGCCGCACCCAGTGACCCGATGCCCACGGCACTCATGGATTTACGATCTACGAACCGCGCTCTTTGTTTATCACGTACAGCCATACTCGAAAAATCTGAATTAGCCGACGTTGGGGCCCAAAAGCATCCGATTAACTGCCGATACGACGCCATCTTACGACGCCATCGTATTGGCGTCTGCTGGGCGAAGGCGAAGCGAGCCATCCGCTGATTGGACAGTCGAGTGGTGTGAACATGGGTGGTGTGAACCAAATGGTCTTTTTATTCCCTTGAACATTTTAAATTAGGATATATAAGGAAACGTCTTTATCGTCATTTTAATAAAGTTAAATGGAGTGACGTTGCGATACTCGGGGTGCGTTGCATAAATCCTCGTAACTCAGAGAGGTGTAGCAGGTGGCGAGACGTAAGGAAGCTTAAAGATAACGAGCTGAAACAGACGAACGATATGTCAATCCCTTTCTACACCGAACGGCAATAAAAGTATGAGAGCGGGAAGGCATGGCCTGAGCACTTCGAGCAGAGAGGACTGATTGGACTTAACTTAAAGAGAAAAAATTGGAGCTTAATGGAAGAAGAAGATCCCATGAGCGCTCCCCTATGCCATCCATAATGGTACACTCTATCCATACACCACATCCTCCCTTCCGTGGATGTTCCACGGGTTTCACGTCTTTATCGTCATTTTAATAAAGTTAAATGGAGTGACCTTGCGATACTCGGGGTGCGTTGCATAAATCCTCGTAACTCAGAGAGGTGTAGCAGGTGGCGAGACGTAAGGAAGCTTAAAGATAACGAGCTGAAAACAGACGAACGATATGTCAATCTCTTTCTACACCGAACGGAAATAAAAGTATGAGAGCGGGAAGGCATGGCCTGAGCACTTCGAGCAGAGAGGACTGATTGGACTTAACTTAGAGAAAAAATTGGAGCTTAACGGAAGAAGAAGATCCCATGAGCGCACCCCTATGCCATCCATAATGGTGCACTCTATCCATACACCACATCCTCCCTTCCGTGGATGTTCCACGGGTTTCGGCTAGTCTATATAATAATCGCGTAAGGACTCGACTTTGTTATCCCTTTTACGCCGCACCCAGTGACCCGATGCCCACGGCACTAATGGATTTACGATCTACGAACCGCACTCTTTGTTTATCACCGACAGCCATACTCGAAAAATCTGAATTAGCCGACGTTGGGGCCCAAAAGCATCCGATTAACTGCCGATACGACGCCATCTTACGACGCCATCGTATTGGCGTCTGCTGGGCGAAGGCGAAGCAAGCCGTCCGCTGATTGGACAGGCGAAGGCGAAAGCAAGCCGTCCACTGAGTGGACAATCCAGAGCATGCATTTGTGCCGGTGTCGGCGATCGTTGTTCATATACGCACTCTTCATTCTCATCTTTCTTCCTAACTCTTACTCGGACAAGTAAATCCCCTATGCCATCCATCATGGTACACTCTATCCATACACCACATCCTCCCTTCCGTGCATGTTCCACGGGTTTCGGCTAGTTTTTAATATTCACCTTTCCCATATTTATCAAAATTCTCTTTCGTCTAATTCGTAACATCTTGAGCACCCAAAGCATGTTCACTCCAAGTCATTAGGATTGCTTCGCAAACACCTGCAGCCACACAGCTCGTGGTCTGCGCCATATTATAGAAAGGCACCAGCACGCAATGGTCTGCTCTTTTCCTTCTTTTTTTTAACCTACGTGGGAATCAATTAGCAGACTGGACTCACACGGGTGTATGTATGTATGTATGTAGGTGTGTATGTATGTGTGTATGTATGTATGTAGGTGTGTATGTATGTATGTATGTGTATGTGTATATGTATGTATGTGTATGTGTGTATGTGTGTATGTATGTATGTGTATGTGTGTATGTATGTGTGTGTATGTACATATGTATGTATGTGTATGTGTATATGTATGTATGTGTATTGTGTATGTATGTGTGTATGTATGTATGTGTGTGTATGTACATATGTATGTATATGTGTGTGTGTGTATGTATGCATGTATGTATGTATAATGTATGTATGTATGTATGTATGTGTATGTGTGTATACATATGTATGTATGTATGTGTGTGTGTATGTATGTATGTATGTATGTATGTAGGTATATATATACACACACGACACACGTACAAACTGACACACACAATCATTCGTTAGGTAGTTGGCCGATAGTCACAAGACCTATCTATATATATGTGGTGAGTATTTTCGCGGCAGTGCGATGAAACAAGGATCAGTGAAACGTGTTGGACAGCTTTGCGCTCACGACCCCCGACCTTTTGCCTTGAAATGCAACAGCGCGAAACACGGAGAGGGTCAACTTTGTAACGTTGGAGCACGACCCGCCGGCGCGGTAATTGCCGCCGAGGCGTCGCGAGTCCACCCGGTTCAGTGCCGAGCGTGGTATTGGATTCCCGACTCGGCGCTGCCACGGCTTGACCTCAACTTCTGAAGGACTCTGTCTCTCTCATTGTCACTCGGTGCCACCAGCCGTAGACAGACACGACAACGCCCGGCAGAGAAACGCTAAATGGATCCATTTAATACCTTGTCTCGACTCGCCCTAATTCCCTTTTTGCTGGTATATCGAAATTCCGAGAGGGGAGGAGGTGGAGGAGGTGGAGGAGGTGGTGGAGGTGGAGGAGGAGGTGGAGGAGGAGGACTCGTCTCCTCCCGCCAAATGCGCTCCAAATTAGATTGCTCGGAACAATTTGATTTTCTGCTCTGTTCGCCCGATCCCAACCCCCGCACCCCTTCAATCATTGCGGAAATATTAAACGATTGGAAGCGAGGCCCACGGAGAATGAAAAGGCCGCGGTTTAAGCGCTTTGGTGCAGAAAAAGGGAAGTCAACGATCTTGGCGAGTGACGCGATTGCCGGTGACGTTTCATCTTTACGAAGAAGCAGGACATTGTCCCCCTTTACAAACCATTGCCTCCTGCATGGTCCGTGCACTTTGAATTGCGGACTTGTGAATGCATTAGCTCTCGGTCTCCGAGGGATTCGATAACAGTTTCGGGGAACATTTTTACCAACATCGACAGAGGCTCCACTGCTGGCTCGCGAGAACCAATCTTTCATTCATTGGTTCGTTCTTTCATTCCTTCGTAGGGCAATAGTTTTAAGTACGGTATATATATATATGATTGGTTGCTAAATTGGATACCTGTAGTGAACAATTGGATGTCTGGACTGAAGAAATAAAGCGCCGAAATAACAGAATAAACGCTGAAATGGAAGAAATGAAAGCCCAAAGAGAACAAAATAATTAATTGAGGGCCAGGAGGCGAAATGTTTGTTGGAAGACGACTTGGAAGGCTATCGGACCTGTGTGGATGTCACAACGCACCAGCAAAGACAGGAATATTGGAAATTGTGCAGCACCAGGGCGGTGGTTTGGAGCAAGAGGTAAAAATATTGGAGGCCCATGTAATGGAACCAGAGCCGGCATTTATAGATAAAGACCTGTTGGGGCCACAATTGACTGGGGGATGTATGGAGGAAATGGTACAAGAGCAGCCGAGCACTTTTGACAGTACCGTCAGGCGAGAGGTTACTCGAGTCCAACAGAGTCTGGGGGATGAGGTGCGTCGGTCCGTTAAGCATCTCCAGGATGAGATTAAGGTGACCCAGGGGACCCTCACCACGAGCCTCAATTGGGCACAGGAGGTTCCAAAATTGAGTACCCAGCAGGGGGGGTGTTTTGGCCTTGAGCTGGATTCGGACATGGGGGAGTCTGGAAATCCTCGGAAAAAGCGATCCCCTTCGTGAATTTGGAACAGCTGCAGGGAGGGGCAGAAGAATCCGAAAAAGGGGTTGTGTCCTGCAGCTGCAGTTGGGCACACAAGACCAAAATTTTTCAAATTAAATTTAAACTCAAAATTTAAATGGGAGTTTGATTTGGCACAGCCTTGGAGGGAGTTGATCCCTGGGCTGCGAAATTTAGACCAGGAGAGGTCATTGGGGTCAGCCTCATGGGAAATTGCCCCACTTGGAAATTGGGTTATGCCAGCCAGCTGGGGGGCTGTGCTGGTGAGCTCTTGGACGTGGGGTCCAACCATGGGTGTCGTGGCACGACCCGGACCCCACAGGGGGTCTGGTGGAGTGAGGTGTCCTTGGTCCATCGGGGCGCCGCCTGAGCGTGTGTCTCGGGCCGGCAGGGTCACTGGATCCTGGAGGGGGTTGAGACATCCAGGGGTCCAAGATGGTTACTCCTAGGCACCTGACATGGTGCATGATGAGGACCACTAGGGGGAGGTGTTGTAGGCCACACTTTGGTGGCGGCACCACGGTCGGCCAATAAGGGCCTGATGTGGTGACCGCCTGGGCATGCGGCCTTGCAGCCTCTCCCTGAGACTGTGGAACAGCCAGCATGTGCTGACCTGCCATGCTGTGCTGGTCTATGGACGCAGGTCGAACCGCATGGACAGAAACAATATAGCCCACTGGACAACCATTGGAGCATCTGTGGAACGTAATGGTGTGAGCAAGATCTTCCACAGATGTTCTGCTGTGATTTGTGGACATTCGGCTTGGGAAGAGAGCCATGGGATCAATCGGATATAAATTGCAATGACCCGAGCATACGGGGCCATGCTCGGCGGACAAATGTATGGAGAAGCGCCCTCCTTTGGTGAATGTAGTGAATTGTGTAAAAATTGGCATGGGTAACTTGACGGTTAGATGCAAAATTGAGGGGGAAATTTGTGAAGCCATGGTGGACACTGGAGCTAGTGACACCAGTATTGATCCAGGTATGTTAGACCAAAGTGTTGAAGGCTGGGACAAAATTTATAGAGTAGCAGGACACATCATTCAACTGGCTACATGGGCGACGGCTCCAATATTGGGACGCGGGTGGTAGGGATGGAGTTTCGGGCAGTCTGGAGGTCAATGTGGTGTTATGGGTGGCCGAGGTGTGTGACCAGTTTCTTCTGGGATTGAGTCTCCTGGTGGAACACAACTGTCCACTAGACCTTGGGCGAGGTCACATGTGTTTGGACACTGGGGCTGCATTTGGTCGGACTTGGGGATGTGAGGAGGTGCAGGGGAAGTGATGGGGATGCCACGCACTGTGACCGTGCCTTCCAGGTCTGAGGCCTTGGGAATGGCAGAGTTGGCAGCAGCTGCTCACCACATTGGCCGCTTGGGCTAGTGACGCCATGGTCCTCACAGGGGTCCGATGGATGGATGGTGGGTCGCACCCTTGTGGACACTCATGGGCCTATGTTTGCGGTTCGGCTGCTCAACTTGTCTGATAGCCTCGCACGGTAAAGGGGCGGAGCTGTCATATCCACGTTTGGTAGTGTAGGAAAGATCCCTAGAGGAGGCGGCTCCACAGCTTGCCAGTTCGGCCAGATTAAAGGAAAAACTGGAGAAATTGATTGGCCCCATGGGATAAATTTGGAATTCAGCAGCGTGGATGGCACTCTTGGACCCGACCAACCTGTGACAACCTGCACTATAAGGTAAGGTGCCTTGATGTGTACTGTCCCGAGCATTCGGTACTTGCTCACAAATTATTGGGACATGAGTTATTTGGAGTGGGGGCGGGCAACAGTGACGACATGGTCGGTGGGTGGATTGGTTTGATTGCCACAAAGTGTCTTGTGGTTGGTGTTTGTTATATGTGTACAAGATTTTGTGTTTTTGTGTTGTCATGAGGATGAAAATTGAGTTGTGTTTGGAAATGTGAATGTGGGGATTTCACATGTAAACAGGCCATGACAGTGTAGGAACACAAATGATATTTTTCACTACAGCGTTTGATAATAATTGAATGGCAGTGGGGGAGGGAATGTAATTTTGGATTTTGTGGGTGGGGAGGGTGTGTGTGTGTCCGCAGGTACGGATCAAGCTCTAGAGGAGCAGTGAATGTGCCCCCCCACCCCCCGAGATAATTTATCCATCTGGATAAATGGTGTCTGGAAATGGAGTCCCGTGGTGTCTGGAAATGGAGTCCTGTCAGAGGGGGGTCTGGTTGGGCGACCAGTGGGTATGGAGACCCCTGGCAACCTGGAAGAGGCTATGAGAGCCTGAGGCCAAGGGAGCCTGGATGTTGCGGTGACCCTCCCCGGCGGGACGTACAGCGAAGGAGCCGTTTCGCTGTCAGAGGCTGAGAGTTGAAGGGGGACGGGGGGGAGGGGGGGGGGGTGAAGAAGTTGCAAGTTGGGTACTTGCATTTGGACTGCAGACACCACAGCCTGAAGCGCCCCCACCATCTGTTGTACAGTACCTCCCCGCTGCCTAATTGAAAAACACACCTCTGTGTAATGACCCCAAAATGAGTGATAAATGAAATACTCATTTTACCATGATAAACAAAAGAATAAAACGTGCGCACGCGCGCGCACACACACACACACACACACACACACACACACACACACACACACACACACGGATCCCCTTTTAATAAAAAGTCTCCGTTTTTCGATAAAATTATGTATTTTAAAAAATAAAGCGAAGTTTTTTCATTTCATCTTCTCTCGTCTGGTAGGATGGCTGAGAGGTAGGGGAAGGCGGGGCAAGTTGAGCATAGGGGTAAGTTGAGCCACCACCTCCCAGCCAGTTATGAATGAGTCAGACTTTGTGGTGGCACCATCTATAGATGCCCCATTGCATAACTCCAAATTCTGCCATATTGTTTTCTAAATTGAAACAGAAACCAGTGTTGCAGAGGGAAAAATCCAATTTTCAGCCATAAAAGTAAAAAGGTGTAAAACAGGTAAGTTCACGTTTCTTCCATATGCAGCATAGATATAATATGGATATCAGATGACAATTGTTAGTCCAGGTATGTGTCTCCATTCTTGTCATACACTTTAATACGATGGATGCATAGAATATGTGTGTATGTGGAGACATCTCAGAAAGTTCAGACTGGGGCAAGTTGAGCCAGACCCTACGGGGCAAGTTGAGCCATGGCTCAACTTGCCCCGTAGGGTCTGGCTCAACTTGCCAACTCATGTTGGTGGAGATAATAATAATTAGCATTTATAATGCGCTTTTCCCCAAAGGCTCAAAGCGCTTACAGAATACCATATTATTACCCTGGTCATTGGATACATTGCGAGCCTGCACCACACTGGGTGTACCATCTCCACTCCCCGGGGAGCATTCCTTGCCGTGCTGCCATTTCAAGCGCTCCGAGCAAAGCTCGGGCAAATGTGCTGGCAAATCAAGATTTGTGCATTACATTGCTCGGGTTGATGTACTGAATGGAGAGGAATTTCAGTTTGAAGGTGTCTTCCTGCAGAAGGTTGCTGGAAAAGTTGGATCTGACAACCCAGTGTTTGTTCCAAACCCAAAGGATGAAGCAGGATTTGAACTGGAAGACATCGTGCGTAAGCTGCCACAGCCTAAGTGCGTTGGCAGTTCTGCCCGTTGTTCTGGACAGCTTGTGTTCAATTGTGACTTGTCAGTTTGGCAGCTTAATTGACTTGATTTCTGACATGTTTTAGTTTTAGTTCCAGATCCAAATGATGAAGCTGGCATTGATGAGCAAGATATTGTGCCTTAATTGCCACAGTCTGACTGTTGGCCTTTCTGGGTGTATTTGGGACACTTTTGTTTTATTGTGACTTAAAACTGTGGCAGCTGTTTTCAACTCAATCCAGCTGCCACATTGAATTATAACCATGAACACAAGGTACATGTAAATATTTCGTTCAGTGTTGTAACAAGTACATTAAATATTTTTCAGGCAGACCAATTTTTGTACTTCAGTTATCTTTATTTGGGGCAATGATCAACTATTTGGGATACTTTTTGTTTAATTGTGACTTGAAACTGTGACAGGTGGATTGAGTTGACTTTTCTTACCACAGTTGACAATCTTGTTTTTCTATGAGAGTGACTCAATTTGTTCGTAACTGATTACTATAGCCATGAACACAAGGCAATCATTTCGTTCAGTGTTGTAGAACTTTACAACATTAAATATTTTTCTGGCAAAACAATGGTTTTCTACTTTAGTTATCTTTATTTGGGGCAATGATCAACTTACCCCTATGTGATACAACTTACCCCAGAGGTTGGATCAACTTACCCCTCAGGCGGGCAAGTTGAGCCATTTGGCCTCCGTTTTTTCAAAGGTCACAGTGACTTTCAGTGTGGGGATAGAAAGTAAGAACTAGCTACAAAATGTTTCCCAAGGATTAAATTAGAAGGCAAGATACTCATTTGTGCAAGATCATCAGTAAGTTCAGTCCTAACATTCCAAGAACAAAAACTGGCTCAACTTGCCCCGCCTTCCCCTACGCATACTCACCTCTAAGCTTTCTAGTCTGGGCCCATGGATGGACGTTAAGCTGGGTATCTGGTCTGCTGACATTATTTGTTTAGTTGGTTTCTTTCTTGTAAGTGACGGAAGAAAATAAAGCTTTTGGGCCGGATAAACATCCGGGAGTATTGAAGATGTCAGAGCAAATGGGCATGATGTTAATATACAGTATATAACATCATGCTTATCTGCTGTGCCAACACGAGTCCATGTCATTGATGTATTACAGGCCTACGTTTGGTTGCACAACGTGATAGTCATTCTTCACAAGAACAGCCACATTGCTGGTCCAACCAGACTTCAAACTTTTCATCGGAAGCATCCCAACTTTTTCCTGCCGTCACATCTTCCAGGGTGTAAATACTTTTTGTAAACACAAGATAATGAATGAAATCTGGATATAAAATGGTTGGAAAATTTGTCTATCTTCTGGGCCTTGTTGTTGTTTTCAGCAATTCATGTACGGATCTGTGTTGCCTGTAACGTGTATTGTTATAATATCACTGCCGAGACAAAGTGTCTATTGTTTCGACATATCTAAGGTTTGATCCCTTTTATTTGGCCGTGAAAGCAGCCAAAGCACAATAACTCAACTGATCGTAGGAACGTGGGTGTTTTGCTATTATTGACTCTTCTAACTGTTGCGGAGCTAAGCTCCGCCTCTGATGGATTTACGAGGAGCTAAGCTCCGCCTCTGATGGATTTACGAGGAGCTAAGCTCCGCCTCCAATGGATTTACTTGCTGCAGCGCCACTTCGGTGCGCTCCAGCTGGACTACACCCCTGCACCATAAAACCTCCTGAGACATCCTTGATCCCCACAACAACATAAAATAAAATAAACACGGGGGCAATACCCCTGGTGCTCACCTGGTAGAAAAAAACACTATACTGCACTGACTAAGGGTATTTCAAACCAATTTCAATGGTTGTTAGAAGACAGGGCAGCATGTAGAATCATACTAACATAATCATAAGACTTTAAACAAACAAACTAAAAATACCTATTTTGGGGGCAACCTCCCCCTCCCACAACCCCGTATACCTCCTCAGACCCCAATTTTTCTAATGCTCAAGGCAAACATTTGGTACATCGCGGTGAATGAAGGTTGTGGTGAAGTTTTGTCGAAATCGTGTGTGTAGTTTCAGAGGAAAAAGCAATATCTATTTTGGGAGGTCAAACATGGATCCACTTTGACCCCGGTAAACACCCTTAGACCCCGATTTGCTTTAATGCCGTGAACAAACTTTAGTCACAACACAATAAAAATCATTTGCACCAAATTTGGTCGCAATCCCTTCAGCGGTTTCAGAGAAGTAGTTTCAAGTGTTTACGGACTGACGGACGGACAACGCCCCGTCGCATAAGCTCCCCAGAACTTCGTTCCAGGTGAGCTAAAATTTAAGGTCAGCCATCAACAAAAAACTGATATTAATAGTTTTGGGACCACAACTGTTTAATTCACATGTAATTTCAAAAAGAAGAGATGGAAAAACCACCGATACACAGTATTATTAGTAACTTTTTATGCAATAATGTTAGACAGCAATGCACAGATGACCATCAGGTACTCATAGATTTTCTTGGATAAAAAGTGAGTGGAAAATGAACATCTACTCCAGATATTTCCGCCGACAAACTGGCCCTCCAAGAGCGAGGTTTGGTAACTAACGTATTTGCAAAGTCTCATATTGCCACATAGGGGGAAACAGAGAGTTGTGTTTCCTTTGACATCCTGCTCGAGCCTGGAGAACTAGTGGTTTCAAAAAAAAGGTGTTATTGTTCCAACTGTTGTGTGGACTACAAACAGGTTGGTATAAGGCAGGTGCTGCTAATCGGTCAGAATACATGTGGTGATGGCAAGTGTACCTTCAAGGAATTGCTCTGATATAATGAGAACAAAGTAAATAACAAAAGCATTCCATTTTATGCTGGTAATAAAGTGCTTTGTGAACAGAAAGTTAAGTAAAAAAGAATGGCCATCTCAGAAGTTTGATTTTGGCATGAATGGCGTAGTGGAAGAAAGTGCTTTGAAAATTTAACAAAATAGTATATTTCAGGGTCATGAACTCTGTTGGAATTGAACAAATTAATATCTTGAGTGTGGCACTTGCATTCTGATCTCCAAAACAGTGAAACAGTTTGTATGTGTGTGTATATATATATTTTGCAGGCCACTATCTACAGACTTGGCATTTAATATGGAATTTTTTTTTTTTCTTGACTTGGGTTTACTTTCTTAACTCAGTATATCAATCTGGTGAGTTTCTTTTACACTTTGGTGATTTATTTGTTAAAAGAACCATGTCACTGATTGTCTGTCGCAGCAAGAAGTCAACAACAGGATTATATCACAGGTGGCGTGGCAAAATGTACGGACAGGTGCATTTGATGATTGGCTTCACAGTCGGGTATACAAGGGTTGTTGCGTTCTGTATTAGTGGAAAACAACTGCTGCACGTCTCCAAAAGTTATTGCCGCTTCCTCTGGAGATGGTCCGTCAACTCGACAATGCTGTTTGTCATGGAGTGGTGGCTTTACGAAATTACGGCATGAAACAGCGTGCTATTGCTCGGCAGTATGGCATCACTCAAGGTCAGGTGTCAAAGATCCTGAAACGAAATGCTCAGAGGGGTGTCCCTCCTCCAATACCGAGGCCAGTACGTCCCCGCAGAACCACAAGGAGGGATGATCGCCAGCTGCACCGGTTAGTCCGCAATGGCCATACCAAGTCAGCTAATTGGCTTAGGGCTGAGTGGCAGCAACTGACAAATGTGCCTGTATCCAGAAGGCTAGTCAACCAACGACTGGTTCAAGCAGGCTATCGTGCCAGGCGTCCCCTGAGAAAGCCACGCCTGACCAGACAACACCGCCAGCGCCGATTGCAGTGGCCCAGAGAGCACCGTCAATGGCAGCCAGGACACTAGGAATCACGTGATCTTCAGTGACGAGTCTAGATTTCTGGTCCATCATCAAGATGGCCACGTCCGAGTGCGCAGACAAGTGCATGAAGCCTACAACAAAGATTGTATAGTGCCAAGAGTCCAAGCTGGAGGTGGTGGGGTGACCGTTTGGGCTGCTTTTCATGCAGGGGGCAAAACTGACCTGGTTGTTCTGAATGGAAACCTGAACCAGTTCAAGTACAGGGCCATTCAGGAAGAAACATTGCTTCCATTTTCTCATGCAGCCTTTCAAGGAAACTTTGTCTTCCAAGATGACAATGCACGGCCTCATCGTGCTCGCATGATCCAACACTTTCTTGCTGACCGTGGTGTAGAGCATATGGAGTGGCCTGCCATGTCCCCGGATATGAATCCGATGGAGAACTCGTGGGCAGAATTAACGCGTCAAATCGACCACTTGGACCAGCAGCCGACCTCCGTGCGTGAATTGCAGCAGGCTATTGTCACTGCATGGCAAGCGATTCCTGTCCAAACCTTGGCAAATCTCGTGAACAGCATGCCTCAACGTGTACGTGCTCTCCTGAATGCTCGTGGGGGTTACACGAAGTACTGAACTGTAATTTTACTGTCCGTAATCCCAGTCGTAATTTAACTTTTGTTTTTGTTAAAAAAAAATTTGGCTAATGTGCAAAATAAAGAGATACTTCTGGAAAACGTACAGAAGTTTAACACAGTACTGTCCATGAATTGAGTTCGATATCAGTTTACATCACTTTAAAGGATCAATTTATTTGTTTCGAAATGTCAAATGTGGTTTTTGTTTCTTTTAAAGGTCACATTAACAAAATCTAGAATAATTTCAACATAATTCCAATGAACTTTTGGTTCTAAGTCACCTTGAAAAGTAAGTTCACCCCCACGAAAAAAATATTCCATATTAAATGCCAAGTCTGTATATATATATATATATATATATACACACTACCGATCAAACGTTTTAGAACACCTCAATTTTTCCAGTTTTTATTGAAATTTATGCAGTTTAATGTCTCAATGTATTCTGAAATTAAGCACAGAACAAACAAACAAAAAAATATATATATACAAAACAGAACAAATAAACAATTGGAGATAAAAAAGAAATCATAGAATCATTTTGTTCAACAAAACTTAATTTACATTTTTGACTCAGCAAAGTAGCACACTCGTGGCATTCTTTCTACAATAGAAATCAAACATTGTTCGGGAAGTTCTTCCCAACACTGTTGCAGAAGTTCCCACAAATGTGTTGCACTTGTAGGTTGCTTTGCTTTCACCCTTCTGTCCAGTTCATCCCAAACCAGCTCGATAGGGTTTAGGTCTGGAGACTGTGCTGGCCATTCCATGATTTGAAGCCTACCGTCTTGTTCTTTTCCTCGCAGGGAGTTTTGACATAGCCTGGAGGTGTGTTTAGGGTCATTATCTTGCTGTAGCATGAACCCCTGACCAACTAAGTGTATCTCACAGGGGATTGCATGGCGCTGCAAAATGCTGTGGTTGCCCTTTTGGTTCAGGGTGCCAGTCGCTCTGTGCAAGTCGCCGAGTCTGGATCCAGCAAAAGAGCCCCAGACCATCGCGATTCCTCCTCCATGTTTGACAGTTGGTGTCATACACTGATGAGCCATCCTTTCGCCTTCTCGATGGCAGACAAAAACCCTGCGTGATGAACCAAAGATTTCAAATTTTGATTCATCGGTCCATAAGACCTTCTTCCAGTCTTCAGTAGTCCACTCGCGGTGCTTCGTGGCCCAGGCAAGCCTCTTTTTCTTATTTTGCCATCTTAGCAATGGCTTTCTTACTGCCACTCGACCTGTCAAACCAGCAGCTCGAAGTCTTCTCTTCACAGTTGAAACTGAGACTTGCTTACTTTGACCAGTGTTAAGCTATGCTTGAAGCTGTTGTCCTGTGAGTCGCCCATCACGCAAGCTGTTGACTCTCAGAAACTTGTCTTCTGATTCTGTTGTGGCTTTGTGTCTGCCAGACCTCTTCCTGTCAGAGTTTCCTCCAGTTTCCAATATACTACTTCCTGCAGTGCAATATTGTCCAAATAATGCTTCAGAGGGAGTAATAACAGTCTGTTCCAATACTGATTTTATACAGACAGGGGGTTTGTAATCAAGTAATCAGCAGAGGTTGGGACACCTGTAGGAATTGTTTACATCAACTTTCAAGGCTTAATTTACTTACATGGCTGCAGAACAGCTGTAAGTTGTTAACCCATTACTTGTTCCCTGAAGAAGGCCTTTTTTTTTCCAATATAACTGTGCAATTTACATTATTTTCCTGTTTTTGCTATACGAAACGTTTTTTTAACCTCGAGCAGTTTACTGCTTACCTTTGTACCATTTCAGGTTATTCACTGGACATTAATCTGCATAAATTTCAATGAAAACCTGGAAAAATTGAGGCGTTCTAAAACTTTTGACCGGTAGTGTATATATAGACAGTGGCTGACAAAAGTATTCACCCCCTTCCTACAATGCCACATGAATTAAGAATTATGCAGAAACAATTTTTCCAAATGAACTGTTATCGTTATATTTGAAGTTATAGTTGAACACTGTTATAGGTGAAGGAGGTTACATGTCAGAAATACCTGCAAAAAATATGTACAAATCAAAATTCACTGGTTGCAAAAGTATATTCAGTCCCCTTAGGTCAGTACTTGCTGGAAGCACCTTTTGCAGTCATAGCTGTACGAGTATTTTGGGGTCGTTCTCTACCAACTTTTCAAAGTGAGATGGTGAAATATTTTCCCATTCATCACGTGAAAATTGCTCTAGTTCTGCCAAGTTTGATGGGGATCCGATGGATTGCAATCTTCAAGTCAGGATTTGACTGGGCAACTCATGAACATTAATTTTATTCTTATTCAGCCACTCATGTGGCTTTAGCTTTGTATTTTGGATCATTGTCCTGCAGAAATGTGAATCTCCTACCCAGTTTCAAATTCATGGCTGACTCAAGGAGGTTTTCATCAAAGATTCTCCTGTACATTGCACCTTCCATTGTCCCTTCTATCTTGACAAACTTTCCAGTGGCTGCCTCACCTGCTCCCTCACCTGCTCCCTCTCCTGCCGCCCTCTCCTGCCGCCCTCTCAGCATCCTCACCAGCATTCTCACCAGCATTCTCACCAGCGTCCTCACCTTCTCCTACCTCTCCTGCCTCTCGCTCAGTGCACAACGTTTCAGCACCATAATTTGGGTCGCAATCAGAGTTCGAGGAATTAATGGGATTTTAATTCATCACCATCATCATCATTTGAAAAGTTCCGTGTGTTTGTAAAATACAAATTTTAAACGGTACATGATGGTGTTGTGTTTTTTTTAGTTTCACAGTACGGTACTTTTAACAAACTAAGCGCATTCCTTCAATAAATTAGAAATGGTACCTGGTGTTGTCGTTTTTTCCTTATTTGCAAGCATTTTTTATGAAACTGTAATCATGTGCATTTGCGGTTGAAAACATTTTAAACTTTAAAAATTTTCCTGTATGAATCAGGAACCGCGATATAACGTATCCCCCTTTTCTGCATTGAAACGATGGAACGGCATATATTCGTGGGATTTTCATCAACATTCGCGGGATTTTCATTAACATTCGCGGGATTGTCGTCAACATTCGCGGGATTTTCATTAACATTCGTGGGATTTTTGGCGACATTCGCGGGATTTTCGTTAATATTCGTGGGATTTTTGGCGACATTCGCGGGATTTTCGTTAATATTCGTGGGATTTTTGGTGACATTCATGGGATTTTCGTTAATATTTGTGGGATTTTTGGCGACATTCGCGGGATTGTCATCAACATTCGCGGGATTTTCATTAACATTCGTGGGATTTTTGGCGACATTCGCGGGATTTTCGTTAATATTCGTGGGATTTTTGGCAACATTCGCGGGATTGTCGTCAACATTCGCGGGATTTTCATTAACATTCGTGGGATTTTTGGCGACATTCGCGGGATTTTCGTTAATATTCGTGGGATTTTTGGCGACATTCGTGGGATTGACGTCAACATTTGCGGAAATTTCATTAACATTCGTGGGATTTTTGGCGACATTTGCGGGATTTTCGTTAATATTCGTGGGATTTTTGGTGACATTTGCGGGATTGTCGTCAGCATTCGCTGGATTTTCATTAACATTCGTGGGATTTTTGGCGACATTCGCAGGATTTTCGTCAACATTCGTGGGATTTTTGGCGACATTCGTGGGATTGCCGTCAGCATTCGTGGGATTTTCATTAACATTCGTGGGATTTTTGGCGACATTCGCGGGATTTTCGTCGACATTCGTGGGATTTTCGTCAACATTGGCAGGATTTTCGTCAACATTCACGGGATTTTCGTCAACATTCACGGGATTTTCGTCAACATTCACGGGATTTTCGTCAACATTCACGGGATTTTTGTCAAAATTCACGGGATTTTTGTCAACATTCATGGGATTTACATCAACAATCGCGGGATTTTTGTCGACATTCGCGTCATTTTTGTCGACATTCATGGGATTTGCTTCAACATTTGTGGATTTTGCCTTGCCATTCGTGGTTTGTTCCTCCACATTCGCTGATTTGTGTGATTCGGGAACCAATTCCCCTTTTCCATTGAAACAATGCCCTGCCATGCACGGTTTCAAAATTTGCGGCACTTTCCATTCCAGGAACGTATCCCCCACGAATAGCGGGATCGCGGTGTACATCATGATGATGATGTCCACTCCTGCATCATCAGATGCATATGGCTGCTGAAGCAGTTTCTTGAATATTGGGCGCAATCCTGGTGAGGGCGTCACTCCGACACAGGATACCCGAATGGCACATTCATCCCAGTAAGCTGGTACTCATTTCACTGACCATGGAAGGATAACAGGCTGAATCAACCCCACCTGGCATTAAGTCAACGACCAACCAGGATTTGAATTCAAGACCCTAGAATCCCAAGCCAGCACCCTAGCCGTTAAGCCAACACCAGGCTTCATATATATATGTATATATATATATATATATATATATATATATATATATACATACATATATATATATATATATATATATATACATATATATATATATATATATATATATACATATATATATATATATATATATATATATATATATATATATATATATATATATATATATATATATGATTATTTTAAAGTATTTTCATATCGGAAATAAATCAAGATCCGAGAGAATGCGGGCAATTTTCGAATCGCGGTGCATATTGAGAAGATGTACACTTTGCGGAGTTTAATGCTATAAACATCCAAAGTGGATGCCTCCGTACGTGTGGAGCGAATGTGGTTGAGTGATGTATGCATGGCCACATGCTCCCGCACAACCCCCACCCTCCACCATCCATCGCCATCTCCCCGCCCGATGTCCACCCGAACGATTGGCCATTAACGACGATGGGGCTCCGAGGTGCTGCCGCTCCGCCCGCATCACCCTCATTCACCTCCCCTCGACACACGACCCACCTGCCTCGACCACTTTCCGCATTCCTTCCCCGTTCACTTCTCCACACTTCATCTCTTGCCTCCATCCGAGGCACGTCTGTGTCCGATCGCTCACCTTTCTCCACCTGCGTGGTTATACCCTGCTTCCGTTTCACACAAGGTGTGCGCTTCCCAAACGCCGTACCGCCTCAATATTCCTCGTTCGCTGCCTCATCCTCGCTCTTTCATCCAGGTCACTTCCTTTAGCTGAGCGACCCCCAATATTACAGCCCCCTCCCCATTTCCACACTCGACACACATGGCCGTGATTCCGAGGAACTGAGCCCCCGATATCGGGTCAGGTCCAACGAAAGACGAGAGCATGGCGAGTAAAGCTCAACTCTCAAGTCGGGCGAACGCATTCTCCATCGCCGCGCTCATGGCGGGTTGCGCAGCAGAGCCGCTGGAGGACTCGTCGATGCACTCGGGTAAGAATTTCACCATATCGGAACATTGCGCAAACACAGTGTATATACATGCTTATGATGCCATGTCATGTTGAATGATATTTTAATGTTCATACGGTGAAGTTGTAATGCGCGATATATATATATATATATATATATATATATATATATATATATATATATATATATATATATATATATATATATATATATATATACAGTATATATATATATATATATATATATATATATATATAATAATAATAATAATTCATTTATTTTGTATAGCGCTTTTCCAGAAGCCCAAAGGCGCTTTGACAGAGTGGAAAACATAATGCATAACAATGCATGAAAACAACAATTGCAAAAAGACAAGAATCAAGAAAACAAACAGCAACGATATACGGCATATATATAAGACAAGAATCAAAAAGACAAGACAAGAATCAATAGGGAAATATTTAAAGCAAAAGGAGGGAGAAGGAGAAGAGATAGTCAGGGGTTAAATGCTGTGGGTTGAATGTTGAATGCAGCGTTGAACAGGTGGGTCTTTAGTGATGTTTTGAATGTGGTGAGTGAGGAGAGTATATATATATATAGCATATATATATATACTAATTATATAATAATTAAATTATAATTTAATTATAATTATATATATATTTAATATATATATATAGAAATAATTATATAATAATGAAATAATTATATATATATATATATTATATATATAAATAATTATATATACATATATATATATATATATTATATATATATATATAATTATATTTACTGTATATGTTTAAATATAAATAATTATACATCCTGTATATATATATATATATATATATATATATATATATATATATATATATATATATATATATATATATGGGGAGCTACATCATTTTCATTTAGCATTTCTTTTTATCTGGCAGGGGAAATCGGTTGCCTAAAAGAATAGAAAAAGTGTAACGGGGTCGTTGCACAGTTCGAAGATTTAAAATGTTATAAGACACAAATGCAAGAAAGAGTACGTTTGTAATGAACCAAGAATGTGTTGTACATCAAGAGAGGAAGAGGATCTCAAGAGTTGAATCAGTATATATACTGACTACCTGATTCAATGATCACCGGAATCATCCAGTTGGGAACTGGTCATGATTGAGGTTCCTATCTTAGAATCTCTCCAAATTGTGGATTCACAACTATGGTTGTGCATAAAGTTCAATCGATTGTGTGTGTATCGTCGGTTGTTACTTGGTATCTCCATATGCGCGTTTCGGAAGGCGGAACGGATCCTTAACCGGTCTCAAAGTATCCACATTTGAGTGTACCTGCATTGTGCATACGTGTGTGTGTGTGTGTGTGTGTGTGTGTGTGTGTGTGTGTGTGTGTGTGTGTGTGTGTGTGTGTGTATGTTGTGTATGCCTGTTTGTTGCTCTTGGCTGCTACATCTACACGTGGGTGGGTTTTCAGGAGATGGAACGCAGACTTACCAGGTTCTTACAGTATATCCATCTCCTGTGTGTATCTTTATGTAATGTGTGTGTGTGTGTGTATGTATATATACATATATATATATATATATATATATATATATATATATATATATATATATATATATATATATATATATATATATTATATATATATATATATATATAGATAGATATACATATATATATATATATATATATATATATATATATATATATATATATATATATATATATATATCGTATCATAGCTACACAGTGTTTGTATAGTCTAACAACTTTAATTTATTGTTCAATTGAGCCAAGTATAAAGACAGTGTTGCCACACCAAGGATTTGATACAGATGTGTGTATCTTACCTACTCTTAGTTTAAAGTTACCGTAAGATATTTAACCTCGACCAACGAATTGTAGCAGATGGATCCTTTGCGTAACGTCCATCCGAGGGACGGCAAACACATTGATGGATCATCCTGCCTGTGCTGGAATACCGGGATGACAGTTTACTGCTGGGTCAGGATTCTAACCCAGGCAAGACAGCTTGAAGGTAAGCATGCGTACCTCGACATTATCCTTCCAGCCATTTAAAAAAAAAAAAATTTTTTTTAAATGTATATCTTCATTTTTATAATTAATATTTTTATTGTTTTTTTATTTAAAACTTGAATATTTCCAGTGAACTATAATTTAATGAATAGAGATTGGATAATAAGTATGTTTCTCGTGTTATTGAATTAATCTATAGTCTGTGCCGGAGCTCAGGAATGTTACACATTTACCGAGACACCAATATTGTCGTTATTACATCGTTGATTAAAGCCAAATGCTATTTCAAGATTATTGAATTTGAATACAACACCACTCTTGATGAATCCAAACAACATTTTCTCCTTTATATAGTTTGGCTTTTCTTTTCATTAAAAGGCAGAAAATGACACCTCATCAATCGACCAAACGCTTTGCAGATGGCCGGTGATGCTGAAGGAGTCTCTCGGCAATGCTGGTGGTTTGCCTTTGCCTTCTCTCAATGAGTCAGGGCAGGAATTGGGAATTCGTTCAGGAAGGCGAAAGACACCGTTACTTGGATCTTTAGCGTCCACCAAAGACAAAAAAGGGACAAAAACATCAATATATATTACCTGGTATGAATGCTGTGCCTAAATATAAGATAAACGGTAATAAACTGAATAAAGTATTATCAAAATTATTTACTGAATATAAAAAAACGACTTTTATCGACGCCGATTTATTGAAAATATATCGAATATATATCGTAAGTAAATATATCAAATATATCGAATATATATCGTAAGTAAATATATCAAATATATCGAATATACAGACTTGGCATTTAATATGGAATATTTTTTTTGTGGGGGTGAACTTACTTTTCAAGATGTTTAGAACCAAAAGTTCATTGGAATTATGTTGAAATTATTCTAGATTTTGTTAATGTGACCTTTAAAAGAAACAAAAACCACATTTGACATTTCGAAGCAAATAAATTGATCCTTGAAAGTGATGTAAACTGATATCGAACTCAATTCACGGACAGTACTGTGTTAAACTTCTGTACGTTTTCCCGAAGTATCTCTTTATTTTGCACATTAGCCAAAATTTTTTTTAACAAAAAACAAAAGTTAAATTACGACTGAGATTACGGACAGTAAAATTACAGTTCAGTACTTCATGTAACCCCCACGAGCATTCAGGAGAGCACGTACACGTCGAGGCATGCTGTTCACGAGATTTGCCAAGGTTTGGACAGGAATCGCTTGCCATGCAGTTACAATAGCCTGCTGCAATTCAAGGTCGGCTGCTGGTCCAAGTGGTCGATTTGACGCGTTAATTCTGCCCACAAGTTCTCTATCGGATTCATATCCGGGGACATGGCAGGCCACTCCATATGCTCTACACCACGGTCAGCAAGAAAGTGTTGGATCATGCGAGCACGATGAGGGCGTGCATTGTCATCTTGGAACACAAAGTTTCCTCGAAAGGCTGCACGAGCAAATGGAAGCAATGTTTCTTCCAGAATGGCCCTGTACTTGAACTGGTTCAGGTTTCCATTCAGAACAACCAGGTCAGTTTTGCCCCCTGCATGAAAAGCAGCCCAAACGGTCACCCCACCACCGCCAGCTTGGACTCTTGGCATACACAATCTTTGTTGTAGGCTTCATGCACTTGTCTGCGCACTCGGACGCAGCCATCTTGATGATAGACCAGAAATCTAGACTCGTCACTGAAGATCACGTGATTCCAGTGTCCTGGCTGCCATTGACGGTGCTCTCTGGCCCACTGCAATCGGCGCTGGCGGTGTTGTCTGGTCAGGCGTGGCTTTCTCAGGGGACGCCTGGCACGATAGCCTGCTTGAACCAGTCATTGGTCGACTAGCCTTCTGGATACAGGCACATTTGTCAGTTGCTGCCACTCAGCCCTAAGCCGATTAGCTGACTTGGTACAGCCATTGCGGACTAACCGGTGCAGCTGGCGATCATCCCTCCTTGTGGTTCTGCGGGGACGTCCTGGCCTCGGTATTGGAGTAGGGACACCCCTCTGAGCATTTCGTTTCAGGATCTTTGACACCTGACCTTGAGTGATGCCATACTGCTGAGCAATAGCACGCTGTTTCATGGCGGAATTTCGTAAAGCCACCACTCCATGACAAACAGCATTGTCGAGTTGACGGACCATCTCCAGAGGAAGCGGCAATAACTTTTGGAGACGTGCAGCAGTTGCTTTCCACTAATACAGAACGCAACAACCCTTATATACCCGATTGTGAAGCCAATCATCAAATGTACCTGTCCGTACATTTTGTCACGCCACCTGTGATATAATCCTGTTATTGACTTCTTGCTGCGACAGACAATCAGTGACATGGTTCTTTTAACAAATAAATCACCAAAGTGTAAAAGAAACTCACCAGATTGATATACTGAGCTAAGAAAGTAAACCCGTCAAGAAGAAAAAAAAAATCCATATTAAATGCCAAGTCTGTATATCGTAAGTAAATATATCAAATATATCGAATATATATCGTAAGTAAATATATCAAATATATCGAATATATATCGTAAGTAAATATATCAAATATATCGAATATATATCGTAACTAAATATATCAAATATATCGAATATATATCATAACTAAATATATCAAAGATATCAAATATATATCGTAAGTAAATATATCAAATATATCGAATATATATCGTACGTAAATATATCAAATATATCGAATATATATCATAACTAAATATTTCAAAGATATCAAATATATATCGTAAGTAAATATATCAAAGATATCGAATATATATCATAAGTAAATATATCAAATATATCGAATATATATCGTAAGTAAATATATCAAATATATCGAATATATATCGTAACTAAATATATCAAATACAGTGATCCCTCGTTTATCGCGGGGGTTACGTTCCAAAACCCCCCATGATAGGTGAAAATCCGCGAAGTAGAAACCATATATTAATTTTATTATTTTTATATATTTTAAGCCTTTAAAAACCCTCCCATACTCTTATAAACCTTTCCCACGCTCTTATGAACCCTTTCTACACTCTTAAACACACTTTTGAGACCCATCCTTAGTCCTTACGTATTAGAAAAATATTTGTACGTGTATATATAGCTGTACAGTACATTGATGCAAGTTCTTTTATAATTGCAATTAATTAACAAACAAACATACACATATGATCATGGAACTACACAAGTACAGTACAACAAAGTATTTACATTGATGCAAATTGTGTTTTTGAAAGCAAAAGGCAATAATTGACAAAAGTGCCTTTAATCAAACCTGAGGCCTAAGCATAAAGAAGTCTTCATGAGCTATTCAAAATAGAGATGATGATTAATTTTGAAAATTAATAAGAAATGCATTAGCTTCCTCTTGCATATGCAGCAGCTTCCTGATGGTTAATTTGTAGGAAGCAGTGGGGGGTGGAGAGGAGGTGAGGAGGGTGGTTATTCCTGATCTGATGCAGTGATGAAGCAGATATCTCATCTGTATCAAAAGGTAATGACCGAAAAATCCCATCCTCCACAACCTCGGTCATTCATGTTACTCAGCGACTTAATTTAATTGCAGCTTTAGACAACATCATCGAAATCGTCATCATGATCATGTGTCTCTAAGTTGTAAACATAAGTTATTGTAAATTAGAGGTTACCCAAAGTATGATGACTCTTAAAACCATATTGATCATTAAACTGCAGGACACAGTTTGGCATCAACCTTGCAAATTACTTAAAGTAGCGAAGAACCGTCCAAGAACCCTCCTTACGGATGGGTTAATTACCCCCAGAATACGGGACTTTCAAAATGCGCGATTCTTTGTCTACTCATTTATAATGCGTATTTTATTTCGATTTACTGTAATATTCTTTTAATATAGGTTTTAATTAATGTGTTATATTTTTATTTATGTTATTATTAATTTTTTAGGCTAGAAAATGCTTATTTTACCGCAAAAATAATTAAAATCTAAAAAAATTAAAATACCTATAGGCCGCAGAATCCCGCGATGTAATGAAAAATCCGATATATAATTTTACATATACTAGCGAGAAAAACCCGCGATGTACCGAAGCCGCGAAAAGTGAAGCGCGATATAGCGAGGGATGACTGTATATCGAATATATATCGTAAGTAAATATATCAAATATATCGAATATATATCGTAAGTAAATATATCAAATATATATCGTAAGTAAATATATCAAATATATCGAATATATATCGTAAGTAAATATATCAAATATATCGAATATATATCGCAAGTAAATATATCAAATATATCGAATATATATCGGAAGTAAATATATCAAATATATCGAATATATATCGTAAGTAAATATATCAAATATATCGAATATATATCGTAAGTAAATATATCGAATATATATCATAAGTAAATATATCAAATATATCGAATATATATCGTAAGTAAATATATCGAATATATATCGTAAGTAAATATATCGAATATATATCGTAAGTAAATATATCGAATATATATCGAAAACGAGTTTATCGTAAGTTTTGGAACTGTTTTTTTTTGTCGCAGAAAAGTTTACACAGAAATCGGCAACCGAAGCGGATGGAACCGATTGCTTTCCGGCACACGTCGTGGAAAAGGATCTTCCCAAAGTGGGTACCCCCCGGCTGGCATCCCCGGCCTATGGCAGCGCGCTGCCCGTGCCAGCGGAACCTCCCAGCTCTGAACTGGCTGGAATCCGCTGCTCTCTGGAAACCAAAGATCTTTGGGAAAAGTTCCATGAGCTGGGAACAGAAATGATCATTACCAAATCTGGCAGGTGAGCTCTCCGCAATTTCCTATCGGAAAATGATTTCAAAATCGTCAAATTGAATAAGTCTGTGCTTGTAAAGCAATGAAACCGTATCGTATCGGTTTTTACACCTTTGTGAAATTGCATCCAAATTTGTCGATGAAGTATGTAGTTTTCCTCCGTTCCGATAATCGTATTTTTCTAATATAAATAATTTCCAATGTTCAAGAAGTGGTTAAATACAAGTCATAATACAAAAGAGATGCTCTTAATAATCCATGAACCGTCTTTTCTTCTTCCTTATGATATTTGCATCATCATCATCATCATCATCATCATCATCGATGCACCATCTTTTGACAGAACATAGCAGCTGCCAGAGCAATCTCTTCAGAAGATATATATTGGGTGGTTTGCCATTGCCTTTCTAGTAGTCAGTCGTGTGGGTAGAAAGTTGTAATTTGTTCCAGGGTGCTGGCAATAACTCGCCTACTTTTCCTGAAAGACATTGAGGGATCTTTGACGTCCACTAACGACCAGAGCTGGCAGATGGATCCTCTTAACACCTTCCCGATGCTGGCATAGCTTAACATGCATCCGCGAATTGGCTCACCCATCGATGCCTCGCCAAGTGTACTAAACACCAGGATGGCAGTTTATAGCTGGTTCGGGATTTGAATCCAGGCTAGACAGCTCAGCGAGTGTGCGTACCTCTGGAGTCTAGACTATCCTGCCAATCCAATACTCTTTTAATATCCATATTTTTATGTTCTTATTAATTACTTATGCTTTCTGCATCTTGCACCTTTGTGTGTCTTGGTCGATATTATAGGTATCTCTTTTGTAGAACATTTTTGTACATATTCTTTTTTTGTGCATTTTTGTACAATAAAAAACAACATTTTTTAAAACTCAACTACTCGATATATTGAAGGCAATTTCGATATATCGACCTCATAATTTTACAATGCTGACCAAATTACCCTTCATTCTAGATTATTCCATGGACTTTCTGATCACCTTTTCATATATAATGCACGACAGCTCATTGTTTCCCTTTGCTCAGACGTATGTTTCCCACAATCCGAGTTTCTTTTGGGGGTCTGGATTCGGAGGCACGCTACATCGTTCTCATGGACATCGTACCGGTGGACAACAAGCGATACCGCTACGCGTACCACCGCTCCTCCTGGCTCGTCGCTGGAAAAGCAGATCCACCACTACCAGCCAGGTCATAACATGATACCTTGCACAGCAAAACATTT
>NC_136269.1:97910453-97940453 GCF_964187855.1 Myxine glutinosa
TCGTGCAGTATCATTGGAGATCCGTGGGTTTGCACACCCCGGAGTTTCTGCCGCAGTGCGGGATGCTGGACGGAATCGATCCCGCAGGTGACTTCGGACCATCTGCCTGTCCTGCCTTGCAGTGGTGACTCTTGGCCTCCCTGATCGAGGTCTGTCATCTGCAGAGTTGTGGAGGGTGTCTCTGTCCACCAGGGCCGATATCGTCTGGTGTGTACAGCCAAGGCGACGTGCCACCTCACGGTAGCTCAGCCCGCCTTGCAGCATGCCCAGGGCACGCTGCCGTTGATCCCTTGACAATCGTGGCATGTTGATTGAAATGCCCATTTTGCACTGGCCTTTTTAAAGCCAATATCAAGACATCACGTGCAGCTCATTAAAATCATCCTGTACCCTTTGGCTAATCACTGACAGTCAAAACGGCTGTTCAACAGCTGTGCTATGAAGTGACCATTGAAGGTTCAAGTGACCATCCGTGACCGTTTTGTCTGACAGTGAGGACACTATTGTCCACAAATAAGTTCACACATTTACTACACGCAGTGTTATTGTTGATATTTAAAGGTTTCAAAGGTGGTAAGTTTCTTTTGCGTTTCAGTATATATACGTATATATATATATATATATATATATATATATATATATATATATATATATATATACATGAAAGTGTGTGTGTTCATTTATGCATTTGGATCCTGCAGTAACCAATGCAACCACACTTTGCATGGCATTCTTTTTTATCAAGAAGAAGGTCGAGGGATAGGTTTGGAAAAAAAATGAACAATAAAAAAACATTGAAAACAGATAATTGGCCTTCAGGCCTCGATCGGGTATTGTGCTAATACACTACTTTGGTATTATTTTTCCAAGGATTGATCGAGTAATGTATTGTGAAGATCATATGTTGAGGTTGTGCATCATGATTTGTTATCAACAACCCAAATTTAACAAGAAAGAGCCATAAGAGATTGGATGTGTGGTTTATTGTCGACGTAGATTTATATTCAATCCAATGTGGATGCCGAACCACGTGAATGATGACATCAATTTAATTCTCCCATACAATTTTTGTTTACATCATGCTGAAGACATTTCAAACTGATTGGATCAAGAATTCTACTTGTCTTATTATGATGTCATAATGCATATTTGTTGTTCCCCATGGGGAGTACTTGACAATGAGCCATGTTTCAATTTTTTCCATGGAGCGGTTTCGGAGATATAAAGGTGCAAAGTTTTTCCAAGATGGCACACTCATACCACCGTGACATGACGTCATAATTATGATTAACAAAATTCTACAGGAGGAGGCGCTCCTATTTTGAAATTTCTTGGCAATCGGTCCAACGGTTGCAGGGAAAAGCATACTCACGTTCTGTGTGGACAAACAAACAGACAGATAAACAGACAAACAAACAGACCCAAATGCAATACTCTCTCCTCTGGTGAGGGTAATTATTATAGTGTTTCACGTGTGCCTGTTATTAAAAAGATTGCTTTTACACAGAATTATTATAACACTTCCATGTTCAGGCCTTGAGCGAGTGTTCTTACACACTGCTCCGATCGAGTAATATGTATTGTGAAGATCATATGTTGAGGTCATATGTATGCAAAGTAATATTGGAAACTGTGTATATCCTTGGTGCATTTCTCCCCTACCTCTAATCCTCCCCGTCTTGGTACAATCCGTCTGTTGCTTTTTTAACTTTAATCCACTGCGTCCAGATGATCGGCACGGTAAGATGCCTGCCGTAGCACTTCTGGTGGCTTCACTCTCTCTAATAAAGATGGATGTGGAGTAGGACCATTTACGGCGCATTGCGCATCCAATTTATTACAACACCGTGTTCAGGCTCCCCCACCCCACTCTGCATCTGTTGCACAGAAATTATATGGGCTCATCTATTTATGTTAATTACTCGATTTTATTTATTTTATTTTTCACTCTCACGCCATAAAAAGAAACTTTGCTTGTAAGTGATCTGCGTCTGGGCTACCAAGACATTTTCAATTCTGACTTAATATTTCAATACATATTGCATTGAATTTCCCCAGGCAATGCCGGGTAGTTCCGCTAGTATTATATAATCCAGCCATTAATGTGACTTATCACGTGTTCTTGCAGATCATTCTTAATTCCATGCATAAGTATCAACCACGGGTGCACATCATCAGGAAGAAGGAACACACGTCGTCTTTGCTCAACCTCAAGTCCGAAGAGTTTCGGTCGTTCGTCTTCCCAGAAACGGTTTTCACCGCCGTCACGGCCTATCAAAACCAACTGGTAAGTTTTGGTATTTTGGTATCAAAACCAACTGGTAAGTTTTGGTATTTTGGTATCAAAACCAGCTGGTATCCCACCTAAGGGCAGGTGGATCGTTTAGACTTTAGAGGTATGCACACGTACCTTTGAACTATCTAACCGGGGTTCCAATGTCGACCCGGCTATAAACGGTCGTCCTGGTGGTTTGCATGTTGGGCGAGGCATCAATGTGTGTTTGGTCCATTGGAAGGATGTTCAGTTTGGGGCCCTCACAGGTTTGGCATAGGTATACCAAAAATAAGGTCAGAACTGTGGTTGACCACTCCATTGTGATATTGTTTAACGACTGAGCATTCACCCGTACTTTGTGGATATTTTCACTCCATCTCTGAGGGAATGGTCATGAGGTCCACTTTGAATTCGTGCTGAGGCTTTCCATCTAGCTGCAAGCCAAAAATGATAGAATCTGTGTACCTGCTAGTGGATTGGATCACCTCTGGCCTGGTGCAGTCTATATTTTTCACTTTTCATCCTTGTGTGCAGAAACATACCATTTGGGTTGGCAATATACCTCAGGAGTATTCACCTTTAAGGTGTCTATCTGTAGTATCCGTATTCATATGCAACCGTTGTCTGTCATTGAAACAATGAAAATATTTTTGTACATTCTGGTCCCAACTCTGCCCTTTTGCGTATCATTTGATATAATGCAGTCCACAGCAATGATAGTGTACAGTTTTCACATTTCCATTTTGGGATGGTGGCCTCTCTCTGTCTCCCTTCTTCTTCTTCTTCTTCTACTTATTCTTCTTCTTCTCCTCCTTCTTCTTCTTCTTCTTCCTCTTCTTCTTTCATATGCAGCATATGTCTGTGAGTAGCATCTCTCTCCCCATATCTGTTTCTCAGAAGTCATAATGAATGGTCATCTTGGATTGAAGGAAAAATATTTGAAAATCGATATTTTCAGAATCGGGCAACAGCTCAATCCGAAACTTCATATGTATTAATCGATTACACATGAGGACTTTTTTGCCAACTATGACCATCAGTTGTATGGTATGGTGGCAATCTTGGATTTAAGGAAAAAATATTTGAAAATCTATATCTTCAGAACTGCTCATCGGATCAATCCGAAACTTCATACGTATGATCTATACATGAGGATTTTTTTTTGCAAATTCTAAAATCATCAGTCATGTGGTAATGGTATGGTGGCCATTTTGCCTGGAAGCCTATCATCACTGCTTGCAGTTCTAGCTAGGCTTTCAGTGAGGTTCCCACTGGAAGCCAATTCTTCTTGTAAAGATTATTATTCTTGTAAAGACACCAACAAAAGTAGATTTTTAATATGGTACTATGCTGGTAATGTGAGATAAGCTCGAAAGATAAACGCAAATAAAGCTCACCAACTTGAGGCTGCACTGCGCTGCCTGATTTGGTAACCTATGAACACAACTGAGGTTGTGCACCCACTGCTTGGAGAGGTTCTTGTGCTTAATGGGTTGAAACATTGGTGATGAAGTCCAGCTGATGCCTGCATGGTCATGAAATTAACCAGTCAGTAACTAAGTCACTTAACTATTTTCAATGTAACATATCGGTGATATGTATATATATATATACTGTATATATATATATATATATATATATATATATATATATATATACTGTATATATATATATATATATATGTATATATATATATATATATATATATATATATATATATATATATATGTATATATATATATATATATATATATATACTGTATATATATATATATATATATATATATATATATATATATATATATATATATATATATATATATATATATATATATATATATATATATACTGTATATATATACTGTATATATATATATATATATATATATATATATATATATATATATATATATATATATATATATATATATATATATATGTATGTATATGTATATATATATATATATATATATATATATATATATATATATATATATATACACATAAGCATATATATATATACATATACATACTGTATGTGTGGGCTGGCAAGATGGCCTAAGGTACGCACGCTCGCCTCAAAGCTTTCTGGGTTCGAATCCCAGGCCAGCTATATACTGTCATCCTGGTGTTTTACAGACAGGGTGATCCATCAATGTGTGTGCCGACCCTCGGATGGACGTTAAACTGGGTATCCCGTCTGCCAGCATTAGTTGGTGGTAAAGAGTAGGCGAGCTATCGACGACACCATGAACTAGTTCCAAATTCCTGCCCTAACTACTGCTGGGAAGGCAATGGCAAACCACCCAGTATAATCCTTGCCAATAAACTACTTTTGCAGCGTCCACGCTCTGCAACAGAGTATGGTACTTTCAGAGAGATATATGTGCGTCAGGAGATTACATGTTTGCTTGTATTTCAGTTTGTCTCAAAGTGATGCGTCGACATACAATACAGGCTGAAATTATTCTTCATTTCTCTGTTTCTCTTTCTTTGGATCAATCTTTCACTTTGGTTGAATTGAAGCTGCACAATGGATTAACTGAAGCTCTACAACGTTTATAAGAGCATGTGCACTGCTCTGGGAAACAAGATGCGGTTAAAGTTTCGAGCGTCGTACATCAGAGGAAATTACGGTATTCTCAGATGGAGGTCAATGACTCCATGCAGCCCAAGAAATGGAACGTTATTTTTATCTATAATCTACAAGTATATTGTATTTTGAAAGAAAATATTTTTCAATTCCGAGAATGTCTCGTTCTGATAATTTCAGTGTGTGTTTGTGTCGTTGGTTGTTATCTCCATATGCGTGTTTCAGAAGATGGAATTGAGTCCTCCCAGCTCTCAAAGTATCTAGGTGTGTGTGTGTGTGTGTGTGTGTGTGTGTGTGTGTGTGTGTGTGTGTTTCGGCCCTTTAATATCACCATATCATTGTCCAAGAAGAGCTAGTCGAGGAGATGTCCAATTGCGCTCCGTGTCCCAAATGCACCGTAGCTTCCTTTACTCAGGAATCCCATTCCTCAGTTCCATGAAAAGTGTATCTATCGCTCGCGCGTTGCCTAAAAAGATGGATTTGATTGCAAAAAGCCCATTTTCAGAAAATTATCACTTCTGACCTCTTTTGACAATGTCACGGTTGCTAAATGACCTATCATACATGACATTAACTTTGCATTTTAAGGAGAGTCACACAAAGAGCACGTGGACAATGGATATGCGTTGCAAAAGTGTTTATGAACCATTTTCTTTTTCCATCATGCGGTGGGTTGTGCAAAGCAATGCCCGGGTTTAGTTTGATGTGCGAGTTGCTGAATGAGTCTATTGCGTATCGTACAAATGTGAATGATTTACACCAATGAAAGCAGACTTTGTGCATGCTACACTCTCACAGTGTTCACCCTTTCACAAATCACTTATTTTAATTTCAGGCCCATATTCATTGTACACCAATACTCTTTATGGCATCAACTTGTAAAACACATCATGCGACGTGATCCCAAGCCTTGCGAGTGTGTTTATTCATTCCCTTTTTAGGCTCACGTCTGTGGAACTCATTCCCATTGTCTGTGCAGATCACCAAGCTGAAAATCGACAGCAATCCGTTTGCCAAGGGATTTCGCGACTCGTCCCGCCTGAGCGACATGGAGAGGTGGGTGAGATGGATTCTTAATTTCATTTTTGATAGAAACAAAAGTGAAATGTCACCAATAATTTTAACTCTTAATACTGTGAAATAAACCTTTTGGAATACCAGTTTATTCCGTCAGAACTTTCTCCCACGAGGCGGTAACAATGCCAGTGTCAGACCCTTTTAAATCCATGGCGTCACCTCTCACTCAAAAACAGGTGATTATAATAGACATATTAGTAAATATATTATCTTCACAAAGTATGTCCATATCTTTCATTTGAAGTGTATTTTCCATTCCTAGACTGTTCTATAGTATTTCTGCAGCTGCTTTAACGTTTCTTCTAGACTGTTCCATAAAATTGCGCATTATACTTTTGTTATGAAAATTATGCTAAAAATGTAAATATAACATTATTGCTCCATGCAGGGTAAGTTTGAGATGGCCAGCAGATGGTATTTTATTTTGTCGACCGTTATTAGTTTATTCCACTTTTCTGCTCAACCTGCACTGTCTGCCGGCCTGGAGGTGGTCTACATGTATAAACGGGCATTTGCATGTCTGCTCGCTACAGCTAGTTTAAACTAGTCGTCACTTGAACCGATTTAGTGGTTTGTGTGTTGGTTAGAACAGGAACCAGGATTGGATCATGGAGAGTGAAGATTTAAGGGATGACGAGAGAGTGTGAGAGTATTATGTTGAGACATTACGGAGTTTAGTTGTTGTTGTTGTTGTTGTTGTTGTTGTTGTATAGCCCCGGACAGTTCTTTGAACAAGCGCATGCCACAAAGACAGCCGATCCCTCACATCCAGGATTGTGTACCCCCACCTTCATGAAATCAGGGCCACGACAGAGTTAGAGAGAGACAGAGAGAGAGAGACAGAGAGAGAGACAGAGACAGAGACAGAGAGAGAGACAGACAGAGTTAGAGAGAGACAGAGAGATACAGACAGAGAGAGAGAGACAGAGCGAGAGACAGAGACAGAGACAGAGAGAGAGAGACAGAGACTGAGAGACAGAGAAGAGGGAAAGGGACCGGTCCACGGGCACCGTTCGGCACTCTGACCGTGACTGCGCTACCTTGACAAATCCAGGCAGCAGGGAAGAATGGGGAAGATTTGGCCCCCAACTTGCGTTAGAGGGTACAACCACCATGAAGAGGCATCCCCAATAGTTGTCAGAGTTTAATTGGTGAGGATTCGAGACACAGCAGTTGATGGTGAACATAATACAAGCAGTTGGGTTTTGCTTTTATAACGGTTCAGCTTTCAGAGTTGGTTCATCTAATAGCCGCAGGGCAAAGCAATGCGTGTAATCGCCCTGACTGAGACCTGAAGGCTGTGGTCAGCGATTTTGGTTCGGCGATGTTTCTGTCTCTCGCCATGACTCTGTATTTCCGGTGTGGCATTTTACAACAATGCACTCAGGGGTTCCTAGGAGTATCAACTGTCATTTTGTGGGCTGTGGTCGTCCTCAGGTCTCTTCCGGTAGCCCAAGGTGTCATCATTCGCCGCACCTATTCTGAAAGTAACTGTGGCTGCTAACAGTCACTTCTCTGTCTAGCTTTTCCAGCTCTCACTTCCAGTGTCATTGAACTCTCATAATCTTCCCATAAATCCTGTTTCCTTTCCTTATTATTTTCCTTTTAATCTTTCCCCTCCATGTTTGATATTATTCCATCCCCTTTCTCCTTAATCTTCCCCTTGGCCCATACCATTGTAATTTACGATTGTCGTTGCTTATTTACTGTGTCACTTTGTTTCTGCTCTTGTATGCCTTAAATTAATAATTAGCTATTGTCAAGGTGGTTACTCATTTGCGTCCGTAGTGCAATTACAGTTTGTGAGAAAGAAAACAGGTATCCGTTGGACCAGACTGGCCATATGCGAATTACAGGAGCTCCGCCCTCGGGGCATTGCAAACTCCCTCCAGGCAATGTGTGTGACAATATGTCGTTACATCAAATGATGGATGAATGAAAAACACAAACTATTCGGTTACTCAGCAAAGTTATATATGTGAGCAATGTAAACATTCCACATAAAAAACAGAACGACGATGTTAATTTTTAAGGATTTCATAAATTTGATCTTTTATTTTTATGCATATTCTTATATGTGATTAAATCATTATTTTCCTTGATTTTCAGAGCAAGGCCATGGCATGAAATAATCCTGCTTGATTCAGAATTAAATAAAACAAGCAATAAACATGGATGTGCCATTATAAGATTGCAATAATAAGTCAGGAGACGACGATGGTTCACGAGCGAGCGGTATTCAATGACAAGGGTCAAAACCGACATTGAAAATATATAAATAGGAATGTATTATCTGTTATGAGACTAGTTAGCTACACAATCCCGAAAATTCGGTTCGATTCCAACAACTTTGAAAATTTGACCTTCGTGACCTTGAAATGTCAAAACGAAGGTTACTGACCTTGAAATGAGATAGAAAATAATGCATAATCAGTTATGAGGTTAGTTAGCTACACAATACCGAAAATTCGGTTCGATTCCGACAACTTAGAAAATTTGACCTTTGTGACCTTCAAAGGTCAAAGGTCGAAGATTCTGAAATTTGTTGGAAAACTTGTATTTCATGATGTATGTGATAATATAAGATCATGTACAACATTTCACCCTATCAGGAAGCGAACAATGTAATAAAACCATCAAAAATTGACTTTTCTAAATTTCGTGACCTTGGGGTGAAAATGAAAAATCGAGCTCCATGGGGCTAGACACATGACATTGGCCTAACCAAATATCGAAACCCCTGTCAGATTCCACCAACTCCCTCGGAGAGGATGTAGGTTGAACTCGATTACCCCCTAAAAAGACATCTTTTTCGGGCGTGGCTCCGCCCACAATGGGCGCAATACGCCCACTCTGGGCAGAACACAACTAGATCATATCAACCTCCCACCCAAGTTTCATCAAGATCGGATGATATCATCGGGTAGTTATGCTGCGGACAGACACACACACAGACAGACACACACACATGACGAATATAGTGGTCACTTGATAACTTGTGAACCAACAAGCAATAAACATGGATGTGCCATTATACGATTGCAATAATAACAAGTTATCATTAGTAGTGATAGGTGTCCACAACCATCCTTGACCATGTTGTGGAACGTCAACCGAGGCCGTCACTTTTTTGTTTCGGACTCATTTTTTCACCTTTATTCATTCGCTTTTAAATTATTTTTCTCCGCGACTGCTTGAGAGATTGAAACTAAGCTTTCAACATAGGAGTGCCTACCCATGTCGAATGTTTTAACAAAGTCACATGATGATCGGATGAAAAATGTGGCTGTTATTTCAAAAAGTCTGTTTTCTGTAGGCGTGGGTTGCAGGGTGTTGCGCGTATTATGAATAAACGGCCTCGACCCACTTCGCTCGGCCTCGACCAAATATTTATTTATTTCGTCAACTTGCATTATGTTGTTAACCTTGGGAAGCACAACAAATGCATTTTTGATTACTTCCACCTTTGTACTATCTGAGCCTTTGTCCTTTTTGACAAAACCTCAAGTTTGTTGTGCTTTGGCATTTTCTTTGTGGTTCTCGAACCTTTTGTGACAATGGAGTCTCCCAACTAAACTACAAACTGTTCTCTGCCAAAAAGCTCAGTTTTTTGACGCCATCATGGGAAATCGTTATTACAAAGGACTGACTACCATAGGACGATACCTTTTTTTTCTAGGATGAAGAACATTTGGAATTCTCTTTTTTCTCTCACTCTTTCGATATCATCCCTCTACGTCTCTTTATCTTTCTCTACCTCTCTCGATTCAAGCCAGGCATAACCAGAACCCATAACCAAATATTGCAATGACATCATTCTGAAGCCACATGATTCGCATGAGCTAATGATAGAACTCCAAAAATGCTAATCACCCTGGGTAAAAAAGGATATTCTTGGGATGCGCAACATTTTTTTTTCTGAATACAGAATGCAGTGCAGTTCGGAACACTCACCTCTACATATTGCACTCGTACCCACTTCTAGGCCAAGTAATCTCAAGCTTGTCCAGAGTGAAAGGTCAGATATAAAAGTGAGTTTATAAAATGTTGCTCAGTATGCACACTTCAACTGTAAACAGAGACGGAGACCAGGAATTCCCACATAAATGTCTAATCTAGGCAGGAAGTGCATGCTTGTGATGGGGGATGGCGGATGAGAAGTATAAGAAAGCTGCACGACTATTGTCGACGCATGAAATGCGAGTTGTATATGTAAGGGGTGTACTTGTAGATAGATGTCAAGTTAGACAAATTTCAATATGAGAATGGGGTCAGTCAGTATGTGTGAGGGGTAACCTGATATATTAAGTTTAATTGCAGCTTCAAATAAACTTTGTAGCTTTATAAATGGCTAAATCAACATTTAATTGAAATAAACACTTAGAAATGAAGGAAACATTTCAGGGGAAAATTTACAAATGATATGTTGATATTCAGTTGAGGATTATGATTTTGTGGACATGCAAACAAACAAACAAGATTTTGTGGACAAACTCCCATCGACAAACTCCTATCGATAAACTTCCATTGACAAACTTCCATCGCCAAGCTCCTATCGACAAAATTCCATCGACAAACTTCCATCGCGAAACTCCCATCGACAAACTCCCATCGACAAACTCCTATCGATAAACTTCCTTAGACAAACTTCCATCGCCAAGCTCCTATCGACAAAATTCCATCGACAAACTTCCATCGCGAAACTCCCATCGGCAAACTCCCATCAACAAACTCCCATCGACAAATTTCCATCGCCAAACTCCCATCGACAAACTCCCATCGACAAACTTCAATCGACAAACTTCAATCGACAAACTTACATCGCGAAACTCCCATCGACAAACTCCCATCGCCAAATTCCCATCGACAAACTTCCATCGCCAAACTCCCATTGACAAATTTCCATCGACAAACTCACATCGACGAATTTCCATCGCCAAACTCCCATCGACAAACTTCCATCGCCAAACTCCCATCGACAAACTCACATCGACAAATTTCCATCGCCAAACTTCCATCGCCAAACTCCCATCGACAAACTCACATCGACAAATTTCCATCGCCAAACTCCCATCGACAAACCTCCATCGCCAAACTCCCATCGACAAACTCCCATCGCCAAACTCCCATCGACAAACACCCATCGACAAACTCCCATTGACAAATTTCCATCGACAAATTTCCATCGCCAAACTCCCATCGACAAACTTCCATCGCCAAACTCCCATTGACAAATTTCCATCGACAAATTTCCATCGCCAAACTCCCATCGACAAACTTCCATCGCCAAACTCCCATCGACAAATTTCCATTGCCAAACTCCCATCGACAAACTTCCATCGCGAAACTCCCATCGACAAACTCACATCGACAAATTTCCATCGCCAAACTCCCATCGACAAACCTCCATCGCCAAACTCCCATCGACAAACTCCCATCGCCAAACTCCCATCGACAAACACCCATCGACAAACTCCCGTCGACAAACTCGCATCGTCCTCGTATGCTCCATGTGCGCACTGGGCCAACCCACCCACTACCTCTTCTCCCACATCCGCGTCTCCCTCCATGCGTATGTAATAATGTTGCACGAAGGACTTTTATTTACTCTTGAGTTCTTTTCCGTCAAATATTTAAAACGTTGCAGCAGATCATAAAGACAAATGACAAACTGGATGTATAAAGGTCTGAGGATGAACGACGTAACATGGACTGGTCGTTTTGAGGCAGTGTTCCGCCGCTCTCTGATCAATTGACCGCTGTTGGTGTTCCGTGGGGAAGGGTTGTGGCCTGGGATAGGGATGGTGGGTAGGGAGAGTCATTAGCCATTACGGCTTGATAAACGCCATGTCTAAAACGGTAAATGTTACATCGATAGCACCTGGGGTGTAGTGCTGCTGGAACTCAGCACCTCGATCCATCGGAGGCACAGCTTAGCTCTGCAACAGTAAAAAAACAAGAAAAAGAACGTCACATGAAAATTAATTATTCATTTTGAACCTATAATTTGTCAACGTTTTTTTTTTGTATACAAGACGAGGCTCGTGTAAGAGCTAACATTAATCAAAAAAAGACAAAGACAAAAAGACAAAGGTTGCTTTACCCACTTTTTGGATGCTATTTTGCATTTTTCTCCATTTGGATAAAAAAGGCTATTCTGTAATCCTTCAGAAATGCCTCCATAATGCCAGATTTGTTCATGAACGATTTACCCTTTAACATCAAATATTCGCCCATGCTGTGGATGTTTTACTGTATGTGGACGATTTACGACTTTCCACGACGCATTCACAACTTTGTTTCGACAGCTCTGCTAAGTCCTCCACAATTACCATCTCTCATCACACCGTCATTTTCCTCACTCTTTCTTCCTCGTTCTCTCTCTCCTTCCTTTCTTTTCCATTGAAACAATAGTTCGCCAAAGCCGAATTTACTAATGGACGTTGCTTAGTGACGTCAGCAATTTGTGTGCTGCTGCCATATTGGAGTACGAAAAGAAAGAAAGAAAGGAACGTCCATTCAGGATCGGTTGAGTTATTATGCTTTCTGTGCTTTCATGGCCAAAACAATCGGGGTTAAAGCTTGGCCCAAAGCTTGGATATGTCGTTATGTTGGACACTTTGTCTCGGGAGCGATATTAGAACAAACGATGGGTTTATAATTATTGCAACACAGACCCGTATGAATTGCCAAATACAACAAGGCCCAGAAGAGGGACAAGCTTTCCAACCATTTAATATCCAGATAGAGTGAATTCTCTTATGTTTACTAAAAGTATTTACACCCAGGAAAACATTAAGGCATGGAAAACTTTGGATGTCGACACCTAGTTGAAGTCTGGGTGGATCAGTGATGTGCCTGTTCTTGTGAAGAATGGCTATCACTTTGTATGAGCAAAGGTAGGCCTACAAAACATGAATGAATCATTGGAATCTCCCGCGATGAAGCTAACTCCAAGGGCCTCTCACTCACTCACCGCAGGCAGGTTGGTGGTCTTTCCGTCTTCTACCGACTCCTATCCGGCCTTGCCTCCCCCAGCTCTCTCTGTGCTCTTTCCCCCAAATATTCCTACAGGTCGCACAAGATCTGCCAGCAACCCTCTTATGGTTAAACTGCCAAAATCAAGACTCTCTGCTCACCTTCACTCCTCTTTTCTCCCGCCTCTGGAACAAACTCCCTCACTCTCTTCAATCCCACTCCACCCTCCAGGTCTTTAAAACAGCTGTTCACCACCATCTCTTATCTTCCCCCATCCAAAACCTTGATCTTTTCTACCCCCGCTAATTTCACCCCAATTACACTTTTTTGAAATACCAACTTCTGTCCTGGAAGTCCTTGGTGTCCTTGTGTTTTATACTTCTCCTTCCCCCCCCCCCTCCCCCTTCCCACGCCTCCTCCCCCCAAGCCCTCTCCCTTCCACACATCTTCCTGCTCTCAAATGTTGTGTTTGTGTGCTTCCCCTTCTCTCCCCATCTTGTTTTCCGCTCCCTCTTTTTATATATTTTGTTTGTCTGGTTGATTTGTTTGTGAAGTAAATGTTAGCTCTTTCACGAGCCTCGATTCAGTATGCAAAAAAAATAAAAAAAATAAATAAAATGATACAGACTCATATTGGCAACACAGATAACCATGATGCTTCTCTACTCTGCTAACTCCTTCAATACTCCCGGATGTTTATCCGGCCCAAGTATTTTTTTTTTAGCATGACCTAAGGCTCGTAGTGGAGCTGCCACACACACACATGGACATACAGATGAACATACGTGACACAACACAAGACGAGACAAATGCAGCTACTGAGCCTGGGGGGAGTGCCATCACTCTCCGGGGGGCACTCTGGGTACCAGCGACGTCACAACAATCTCGCCACTTTTCTCAGCGCACTCAGTGGGGCATTTCCTAAGGAGGAATTTCCTCTTCCCTTTGGATGCCAACCTATGGGGAATGTCCGGGCTCTTAACCTTTTAAATGCTGAATGTCAAGCAAAGAGGCACCAGGTACCATTTTAAAGGCTTTGTTATAACTCAGCCGGGGTTTGAACCCCCGACCTCCAACTTTCAACCCCAACCTTCTTTAGCCAAATCTTCCAGAAAGATACCAACTAATGCGAAAGACACCAACTAAACAAATAATGCCAGCAGATGGAACACCCAGTATAATGTCCGTCCGAAGGACGGCACACACATTGATCACCTTGCCTGTGAAACACCGGGATGACAGTTTATTGCTGGTTCAGGATTCAAACCCAGGATAGACAGCTTAAAGGTGAGTGTGCGTACTTCTCGGCCATGCTATCAGCATTAATTATTTTTAAATGTTCATCCTACGATATAGAATAAGGCAAATCTCTGTGACTGTGTGTGTTGTGTGTGGTACGTGTGTGTGTCTCTGTGTCTGTGCGTGTTGTATGTGGTACGTGTGTGTGTGTCTGAAAATCACAGAAAAATAAAACATAGCTGGGTCAATCTCCACCAAAATTTTCACATGTCCCAGCAGCACCCTGGGTCAGGTTATGGGCTCAACTACCCCTTCCGCCCCCACGAGAGGGGCAGGGGAGACGACGTAGGTCCTTCGCATGTACATGTGGCACAGTACAAGTGGTTTCCTGACCTCCTGCTGGAGACGGAGGGGATTACTCGCCCAAGCACAAAATATAATTTGCTCCACCTTCCCCAATATCTCCTCTACTAAGCTACTCCTGGAGGGAGAGGGTTTTTCTAATTCATTAAAATACGTAGTTTTGTCCAAAAACTATGGTTAGAGACTAAATTGACTTCACCTTTTCTTACAAGGTGATTCTTACTTGCAAAGTTAAGTGGGTATGAGCTGTTATGCTTTTGTTCATCATTGTAAAATGTGCGGATATTTCATTTATCACTCATTTTTAGGGACTCAAATAGTTAGTGTCATGTTAAAACCTGATGTGACGGTAAACCTGGTGATGACGTCATGACCGCCATTTTTGAAAGGCAGCCACTGAGCACCTCAAAATTTGGCACTACGCCGCTGTTAACACTCGATATCAAAATCTTAATGAAAGAATTGTAACAGGACACATCACATGCACTGAAATGTGGTGTTAAGGAATATTATGTCAAAGAAAATACAACCTTTGCTTTGTACATGATAACTGATAAGCTTTGCATGACATGGACTATAAAATGTAAGTGGTGAGGAGAGGGTGACATGACCTTGTACTCTTTTCAGCGTTCGAGGAATGTTGGCCTGCTTGCGATCCACCTGCGGCTCAAAACATGGCGATTTCGCAGCACTTGTCTAGCTTTTTCATCTTTATAATGGCCGCGTTAGCCATCTGATTGATCTCTCAATAGAATCCAAACGAGATCATCCAACGAGCAAATCTTGTGAGCACAGGGATTATAGGGGGAAAGCTCATTCCCACCCCCCTTCTCCTCCTTCTCCATCCCCAATCAGATTAGTTGCTCCTCTCTCCGTGCAAAAAAACGAATTACAGCACTTGCCTTTGAAATGACTCGGATCGTTAATTTGATAACTGCCTGCATATGGGTAGTAGTGGTGGGCTGTAATCTCACCTCTGATTTCCATTATACTATGGGAAAAGCTCTACAACAGTACCGATAAGACCTTTTGAGTGGTCACACATTTTGGCTAAATTATGGAATGGGAAAAGGTCCATAATTATGAATCGGACATATTTCTGAAACATCAGCTACTAGAAGAGCCTAGCCGTCGTTGCTTCGCTGACAGACCAATTAGCCATCACGTCTCTTGCTACTAGAAGGGGGAGGGGAGGGTGAGTGAGGGGAAGGGGAAGGGGAGGAGAGGAGGAGGGTGGGGAAGGAGAGTGAAGGGAAGGGAGGGAGACGGAAGGGAGGAGGAGGGGGAGAGGTATACTGCATATACATGTTACCCTCCACACAAAGTAGTATTTGTTCCCAGAGTTTGGGGTTTGCAACTTAAAAGACGTGGCTGTTGCATGAGGAACAAAGGCAGACGCAGCCACAGAGACAATGGCTCAAAACATATGTATATACAATATACATGTACATATATATATATATACATGTACATATATGATAATTCCTGGAAAGTCCCACGAAACCACGAATGGTGGGGGGGGGGGGGGGGGGGGGAGTGGGGAGGGGGGCATTGTTTCAATGGAAAAAGGGAAGATGCGTTCCCGAGTCGTGAAAATCCGCGAATAGAGAGCAACAAATCTTGAATGGCGAGGCAAAATCTGCAAATGGTGAAGCAAATCTCGAGAATGTCGACGAAATCCGCGAAGGTCGATGAAAGTACTGGAAATGGTGAGACAAACCCCGCAAATGTTGACGATAATCCGCGAAGGTCGATCAAAATCCCGCGAATGTATGCCGCGGCATTGTTTCAATGGGGAAAAGTGGGATACGTTATAGATTCCCGGCGGTTCCTGATTCATAGAGGAAATTTTTTTAAGTTTAAAATGTTTCGTGGGAAACTATAATCATGTGCAAATGCACATGATTACAGTTTCACAAAAAATGCATACAAATAAAAACTAGAACAATGCCACTCTATTGCCAATATGCCTCCACATAGTCACACAACGGGTAGATGACATCACTCTGCATATGTATGGGTAGTGGATCACGTTTGTGAAGTTTCGTGTTGATCGATAAGGTTCGTTTTTCTATCCAATATGGCTGCCAAACCACGTGACCTATGACATCATCATTTTCCAACTGTATGCAACAGTGCTGTTAGATGATATTTGTAAAATTTCGCATTGATAGGGTGAGCGGTTTCAGAGATATAATTATTTTATATTTTCCTTCAATCCAATATGGCTGCCAAACCATGGGACCTATGATGTCATAAATGAAATACTTCAATAAAAATGGGTCATATATCATGTGCATGCAATTTCAGATTTTTAGGATAAGGAATTCGATTAAAGCATTTTTGGCTGGTATACCACTTCACCTATGATGTCATCATTATCATGCTTTTGTTCCCCCATTGGGAGTACTTGACAATGTGCCAAGTTTCAAATTTTTCCATTTAGCGGGTTCCGAGAAATATTTTTTTAATTATTTGCTTTCAATCCAACATGGCTGTCATACCACGTGACCTATGATGTCACAATTATCATAAAACCATTCTGCATGGGTGTCACTCCTACCCTGAAAGTTTTGTCTCAATCGGATATATGGTTGCTGAGAAAAACGAGGTTTAGCCCGTACGGACGGACGGACGGACATACAGACGGACAACCCAAAAACATGCCTCCGGCGACTTTGTTTCGGCGGAGGCATAAAAAACGACAACACCAGGTACTATTTCCAATTTATTGAAGGAATGCGCTTATAGTTTATTAAAAGTGCTTAACCAGCTTATCCATACCGCACCGTGAAACAAAAATAAGCGACAACACCATCATGTACCGTTTAAAATTTTTATCTATCTATAATTCCAGTAATCTCTGTGTGTATGTGTGTGTGTATGTGTGTGTGTATGTGTGTGTGTTTGTCTGTGACCGCTGTTTCTCGACAACCACGGGTCCGATATACTTGAAACTTGCCAGGTATATTGCTGGGGACCTGAGGATGTGCCTTTTCAAGGTTTCATATTAATCGGAGAAGTAGTTACCGAGCTATGGCGATTTAGCCGTTCGCCGTTCGCTTTGGCTTTGCGAATGGACCAAACCATTTCATGTAAATAGAGGGGGGGGGGTTCTACCGTACTCGCAAGCCGTTCGCTTTGGCTTTGCGAATGGACCAAACCATTTCATGTAAATAGAGGGGGGGGGGGTTCTGTGGTCGTTACTGCCACGTGGTTTCAAAGTTTTTTTTTGTTGTTGTTGTTTGCACGCATGTTTTTTTGCACCCACGTACAGGCACGCCCTAGTTTTACAAACACACGCAACTTTCAAATGATGATGATGATGCTGATGGTGAGGATGATGGAGGTGATGAATTAAAATCCCATGAATTCCTCTAACTTTGAGGGCGACCCAAATGATGGTGCTGCAAAATCATGCACCAAGGGAGAGGCAGGAGAGGTAGGAGAAGGTGAGGACGCTGGTGACGATGCTGAGAGTGCGGCAGGAGAGGGTGTTGATGGTCTTGAGGTGGAAGGAGCAGGGCTGAAGAAATGGGTAATGGAGAGCTGCCTGGCAGATTGCCCAACATTTTGATATAACTCTTTGTACGGGAGCAGCACATCATCCAAGCCTCTCTTGAACTTGTGGTACCATGCCACGACTGGGTCAGCATCTTGCAACCTGCCTGCATGTCCTGCAGCAACTCGCCCAGAAAATGGACTGTGAGGTTGGACCTCAGAAACTCTTCCTCATTACTGCCCGCCTCCTCCTCCACGAAAACCATTGGAATGGCCTCCGACTCGTCCTCGGTGAGCGGGTTTCTGGAACGGTTCAGCATCATGGGTTTCAGCATGAAGTCCCTCATCTGTGTGTTGTCCTCGATCCATATGCTGAGAGTCTTATCCATCCTTTCCATGTGGACATTCCGGACATGGGTGACCACCTTCGTACTCAATGCAGCGCTCGCTGAAATTCTCTCACGAATCGCCATCTCCTTCTGAATGTAGCGAATGGTGGATTCGGTGACGCCGTAATGCCTGCCAACAGAAGCCGTACTCTCTCCTCTCGAAAGCCGGTAAAGCAGCTCCACTTTCTCGCTCAGGCTCATCACTTTCTTCTGCCTCTTGGTAGTCGACGCATCTCCGGCACTGGTCTTGCGCTTGGGAGTCATGATTGAATGATGAGCAGAGCGAGAGTCAAAAATGCAGGTCTAAGCAACGGGACGAGAAGAATGATTGAGACCCAAGACACAATCTGTATATGTAGGAAGGCGAGCAATGTGGGTGAATACTTTGTGAATGCGGGAGGGGTGAATACTCTGCACATAGATTGTGGGGGATGTTATCGGGTGATGCTCCACTCCATTCTCTGCACAAATTTGAATTTTTCTCCATGTTCTTCTGGACATCTTTTATGTTGAGGGTTGGAGGTCATAGAAGCAGCTCCTGACAGTTGAAGTTGAAAACTTAAGTTGGGGAAAAAAAAATGTTCCCCAAAAAATGCAAAAAAAAAAATTGGAAAATTTTTCAAAAATAAAATACCCTTAGGACATACCGACGGGAGAGATATGTGCATACCAGAAGTTTGGTACGATTTCAGAAAAGTTTGAGAAAGTAGTTCAGTGACAAGACAAGACAACACAGACACTGCACAGATACATATATATATATATATAGATATATACATATATATATATATATAAGCAAAGGATTGAACCATCAAATGTGTAACCATGATCGGGTTAGGGTGTGGTTCCAAATTTGTGGTTCATGATGTGTTTGTGGTTCCAAGTTCAAAGTTTGTGGTGCCAACCCATGATGTCGTTCCAAGTGATTATATTTTCGCATCAGCATTTTTTTGTACCTCCTCTTTTTCCAGGAAGTCCCTTGTGAGTTAATTTCCCCAAATCCAAGCTTTCCGCAAGCTTCTTCTCTTTTGTGTTCCACTTTTTTACCGTTTCTGGAACGGCCTTTCCGCTATTCCGGAGATTGTTCAACCACACTCTTCCCTTTCGGCTTCAAGTATGCGGTGCACTACTACCCCATCATGGGATACCCCATCACTACCTGTAATCTTTTCCACTCCCCATTCACCCTGCCAAACTCAACAGTCTTGGATTTGCAGGTTATACAGTGTTTCCTCCCCTCCCCTCTTTCTTTATCCATTCATTATTTTGCTTATTGTGCCGCACTTTCATTTTTTTTTTTTTTTGTCGACTGTCGCTTCGCTCTTCCATGAGCCTCGATTTTACATTTTAAAAGTCTGAAGCATTGGCACTTCACCTATTGTATCTCACTTCTGATAACTTTTTGAGCCCCCCCCCCCCCCCTCCCCCTCATTACACACATTCTGCAGTACCCTGGAAGTGTCAGAGAATTGTTGAAAAACCTTTGAGGGAAAAATGTCATATTTTTAAAATTCCTTACAATCACTACTCTAATGTAAATAGAACCAGTCATAATTTTTAAGACGCCCATTGCTTTTCCGTTTCATATACAGCTACACATGTGTACACTGCACCATGTATTATTGTATATAAAACGTTAGCAGCGAAGCAGGCATTACTGTATTAAAAACAAACAACAACAAAAAAAACATCTGCAAGTCTAACAGCTACATGTGCTTGTTCAAAATGTTTTTTTATTGTATACATATTTTAAAATGTTAATTTTATTGTATATATATATTTTAATATTGTTTTTATTATACTCGCACAGGGAATTTTTTTTTTACATCATATCTATTTTTAATGTTTTTTTATTATATATTAAAAAAACATTTTTTCCTATTATTATTTTTTAAATGTTTTAGTATGTTTCATATTAGTTTGACATATCTTGTAAAATTAAATACGTTTCGAAACAGCAAATCCGTATGTAAATAGACTCCACGCCGGTATGAGCCGATATAACAACAGCGTTGCATGAAAGGTGCTTTCCGTGGGGTGCTGGCCTGGGCGCTGTGCCACTTATGGTGTTTTTATCGCAAACAGAAACACGCACGCTTTGTGCGGGATTGAGACAGCATGCAGGACCGCCACCATGTCACTTGGAATGTAGGTGCACACACGGACGGTTCACACAACGGCCCTTGTATTCAAATCGCTCTTCATTTCGGTCTCTGTGACAAACCGTGTGATGTTGAAACCTGTGGGGTCTAGGGAGTGAAAAGCGGGTGTGGGGGGAGAGGGAGGGGAGAAAATAACATCATTACAAAATAGTATTTCGAAACCGTGAACACAAATCCTGTGTTGAGCGACCAGCGCTTTTAAGATCACAAGTCATCATATATGATGGCTGGCTAAGAGCACAAACAATTTTTGTTCTAAAATGTGCAAATATAGTCCATACACTGATATTGTGGTCACCAAATGCAGGTGGTCGCACAATGCAGGTAGTCGCACAATGCAGGTAGTCGCACCATGCAGTATTTTTTATTTTTTACTGTTTTCACCATATTGTATGAATTGCATTACAATTGAAGCTGTTTTTTGTTTTTTTGACTCAGTGCGTGTCCTGTGCCTATCCTTATCCCACAATCCCGTGTGTGCCACGTGCTCTATTTGTACAGAGAGTCAGTGGAATCGCTCATTCAGAAGCATACGTATGCGCGCTCACCTTTCCGTGCGTTCCCCACGGCGGACGAAGCCGACGAGGCTGCAGCTGCCGTACAACAACGGGGTAAGCGTGTTGGCTCAGTTTCCACTGGCCTATTCCCACAGTGCTGAGCTGTTCTCCAAAATCTTCATTGGGACCCATTGCATTTGGGAGTCCTCAATAGGAGATCAGAAAACAAGTGTTTCAGACGAAGTTTCTGTGCTCATGGGGCCGAAGTCAAGACGATGAAAGGTGGTACTGTGTGTGTACAGATAATTTTAACAATCATGCTTTACATACTTTGGAACATCATATTATTGATACAACTAGTGTCAAACCCAATAGTATTATATTGATACAACTATGGATAAGATAATTCTCACATAATTAAGGACTGCTAATACTTGCAATATGACTTGTAATACCCACCGCCACCACTGGTAGTCTTCGATACAATTACATAGACAGAATTGGGTGTTGCCCCCATGCTGAACCTCTGGGACGATGCACTTAATCTTTTTAGCCGTGTCGCAGACGCTGCTCATAGAGTGCCCTCAGCTGTTGTTGTTGTTGTTCTTCTTCTTCTTCTTCTTGTTCTTGCAGAGAAGACAAAACCTCGAAGCTCCACCCATTCTGGGAACCATAGCTCCACCCATTTTGGGAGAGGCTTCATATAAACAAATATCCACCATTTTATTAACTCGCATAGCTTTGAGGCCTGTTTTGTAGGCCCGTGGTGTCTTCCTCTCTCACAGTTTTATTTCAAATCAAATTCGATATATCATTTCATTTTTCACAGTCGCTAACATAGTTTTAGACTCGGTTGAAAAAAAACGTGAAGAAAATCCGATGAAAGTTGCCCTTTATAGAACGAAATGAATTCTCAAAGGCCTGTAACTTAAAGTCCATTGAGATATATATTTTTTAAATCGCGGCATGGTCAGTCATACACCGCCCGAAATAACAGACAGGAAAATGCCGAGATATATTAAAAATTCGTCCATTTGATGACAATCGTCACGATGAAATATTTAATTTATACGTCGTCACAATAATGTGGAGAGAGGAGCATAGCTTCGTTCACGTGTGGCCACACACGGGAAATTGCCGAGATATATATTTTTTAAAATCGCGGCATGGTCAGTCATACACCGCCTGAAATAACAGACGGGAAAATGCCGAGATATATTAAAAATTCGTCGCCACACACGGGAAATTGCCGAGATATATTAAAAATTCGTCGCCACACACGGGAAATTGCCGAGATATATTTTCACTTTGCACAAAAATAAAATCAAGTAATCGAATCAATAGGAATGTCCTGTGCCTATAACATCGACGTTATAGGCACAGCTGCATCTAGGCATTGTGTAACATCGACGCGGCTTTTGTTTTAATTAAAACTTTTTGTACTTGTTTTGGCCTAAAACCCATATGCGCACCCCCTCTCCCATCCGGCTGCAACCACCATTTTCCATCTCATTCCTTCCAGTGGTTTAAGTGGATGGAAGTCAAACACACAAACAGACACTTCTCAAATTATTATACTAGTAGGGTACCTAGGGAGTAGTAGAGAAAGTATCGGCCAATGGAGTAGCGAGGAGATGGAGTAAAAAAAGTTTACATACTGAGAGTGGGGTCGCAGGGAAACAACTAGGCCCAATAAAGCAGGTAGATGAATGACTGTGAATAGAGGAAAGAAAGAGCATAACCTGCGAGGAAGAGGGCTGAGCAGCAGGAATGATCATGGTACTGCTGAAGGAAGATGTCATGACATGGAAGGAAGATGTTATACTGCCATCTCAAATTCCTCGAGCTGGATCTGGGCATAAAGAACAACTCATGCATAAACAACTCACGTACCATCCTAACTTGACTAATTCCAGAACACACAAAGCACGGAACACAAAATACAGATTGGTCAGTCAAGGGCTCACGTATGAAATATCAGAAGACAAGAAACTGAACGCGTCCTTTTGTGAAAACTTGCTCATTGAATGATGAAACTTTGGCTCACTGATATGTGTCAACGAGCCATAGCTTTTATACACTGTGCCTGTTGGCGTGAGCCGAAAGTGAGAGAGTGCTTCAGTACGAGCAGGCCAAAGCAGCCTGGCCAAATGCTGCGCCGGTTGAGGGGAAAAATACAATGTCTTCAGCACTTAAAAGTGTCGGTGAAGTCCGTTGCTCTGGAAGCTGCTCTCCTGTTGGTGGGCCAACCACAAAGTGGGCTGCCCTCGGAGGCAAATGTATAGTCCGCGGCACTGGCTCTTCCGTGATGATCTCATTTGCCACAATTGCGGAGATGGGCATCTAGCCAACGTGTAACGGCCACAATGGCACATGGCTCTCTCAAATGCAGCTTGAAGGTAAAGCTTGTGGCAAAGAAGCATATTCCACATTCAGAGTCATGGAATGGTTGAGCTAAGTTTTTATCTGCAGGAAGAGGATGCCACAACAGAAATTTGAAGAGCGTTGAATTGAAGAGCTAGGCCAAATTCCCTCCCGCGTTGCCTTTTACCTTCTCCTGATGGATTGTATTTTTCGTACTAAATAAAGTAACTCCAATGTAAAATACTTCATAAAGTACAAGAACACCTGACTCAAATAGTGTGTTTATAAGAGCACATATGTATTGGTATTTGTTTAAGAAACTTTACGTTATAACTGTAAATAATGTTACTTAGGTCACTATTTTTAGCAACCACTAATGCTATAACTTCCTGGTTTTAAAAAGCCATAACATTTTTTAAACTACATGTACCATTTTGAGTGAACTACAAGTTGTGACACAACTTAGTGATCTTGACAAAACCAAAAAAATGGACAATCTGACTCTTCTGAAAACGGTTTATTGTGGCCATGACGGTGTACTTACCCACGCCAGAGGAGAGGGTATTGCATTTGAGTCCGTTTGTTTGTCTGTCTGTTTGTCCGCACAGAATAAATATGATTTTCTCTGCAACCGTTGGTCCAATTGACAGGAAATTTTCACCATAGGCGCACCTCCACCTGCAGAATTTTTTAATGATAATTATGAAGTCATAGGTCACGTGGTATGGGTGCCATCTTGGAAAAACCGAAAAACTTTGCACCTCTATATCTCCAAAAGTGCTGCACAGAAAAAAATGAGACGGCTCATTGTAAAGAACTCTCCAAGAGGAATAAAATATGTTGATGATGTCATAGGTGCCTCCATTATGACGTCATAATTCGACTAGCACAAAACTTCATCTGATCAAGATGAAATTTCTTGAGCGTCATATAGGGATAAATTGGTGGAGAAAATAAATAAATAATGATGACGTCATCGGTCACGTGCTTCGGCCGCCATATTTGTTAAAAGCCTTTAAAAAAAACACATCCTGGCGAGGGTCTGAAATCTCTGATTGCTCTTTCTTGTTTTTGGTTGCTTCCAGCACAGAGGGATGATGGGCCTGTTAGCATTCCTATCTGAACCCTGGGCTCATGGTGCAGGAAACCCAGATTCAAGGCTCACACATGTCCGTCCATGTGTACTAACGTCTTGTTATACTGCATGCTATATATGTATAAGCTCCTTCACAAGCTTTAGATCACTGCAGAAAATTAGTTGAAAAAAGCAGATACACTACCGGTCAAAAGTTTTAGAACACCTCAATTTTTCCAGTTTTTATTGAAATTTAAGCAATTCAAGTCCAGTGAATAACCTAAAATGGTACAAAGGTAAGCAGTAAACTGCTCGAGGTAAAAAAAAAAAAGTTTAGCTTAGCAAAAACGGGAAAATAATGTAAATTGCACAGTTATATTGTAAAAAACAAGCGTTACGCCGAGGTCCCCCGTCGGTGAAGTGATGTGAGTTGACAAAGTGGAAGACGCAAGGCGGCTATCTTGGATTTTGACGTGGCAACCCAATGTTCAATAGCGTTCATCCCTATGCGTAGATACACCCACACACCAGATTAGAAGTTAGTAGTTCGTTTATATTTCAAGATATTTCGCTCACAAGGTTTTTTTTTTTTTTTTTTTTTTTTTTTTTTTGTATACTGAATCGAGGCTCGTGAAAGAGCTAACATTTATTTCACAAACAAATCAACCAGACAAACAAAATATACAAAAAGAGGGAGCGGAAGACAAGATGGGGAGAGAAGGGGAAGCACACAACCACAACATTTGAGAGCAGGGAGAAGTGTGGGAGGGAGAGGGCTTGGGGGCAGGAGGCATGGGAAGGGGGGGGGGGGGGGGGTGGGAGAAGTATAAAACACTCAGACATATATATGGTGGCGGCCATCTTGGATTTTGACGTGGCGACCCAATTTGAAATAGCGTTCTTCCTTATGCCTCGATCCACCCACACACCAGATTAGAAGTTGGTACTTCACTTATTTTTCAAGATATTCTGCTCACAAGGTTCAGACATACGTGGCGGCGGCCATCTTGGATTTTGATGTGGCGACCCAATTTTCAATAGCGTTCTTCCTTATGCGTAGATACCCCGACACACCAGATTAGAAGTTAGTAGTTCATTTATTTTTCAAGATATTTCGCTCACAAGGTTCAGACATATATATGGTGGTGGCCATCTTGGCGTTTGACGTGGCGACCCAATTTTCAATGGCGTTCTTCCTTAGGCCTAGTTGCACCCACACACCAAATTAGAATTCGGTCCTTCACTTACACACGCACGTCCGCACGCACGCAAAGACGGACGGACGCACGGACGGAGGGGAAAACCATAGTCCCCCTTTCGCTCCGCGGTGCGACGGGGGACAAAAAGGCCTTCTTCAGGGAACAAATAATGGGTTAACAACTTACAGCTGTTCTGCAGCAATGTAAGTAAATTAAGCCTTGAAAGTTGATGCAAACAATTCCGACAGGTGTCCCAACCTCTGCTGATTACTTGATTACAAACCCCCTGTCTGTATAAAAGCAGTATTGGAACACACTGTTATTACACCCTCTGAAGCATTATTTGGACAATATTGCACTGCAGGAAGTAGTATATTGGAAACTGGAGGAAACTCTGACAGGAAGAGGTCTGGCAGACCCAAAGCCACATCATAATCAGAAGACAAGTTTCTGAGAGTCAACAGCTTGCGTGATAGGCGGCTCACAGGACAACAGCTTCAAGCACAGCTTAACACTGGTCAAAGTAAGCAAGTCTCAGTTTCAACTGTGAAGAGAAGACTTCGAGCTGCAGGTTTGACAGGTCGAGTGGCAGTAAGAAAGCCATTGCTGAGATGGCAAAATAAGAAAAAGAGGCTTGCCTGGGCCATGAAGCACCGCCAGTAGACTACTGAAGACTGGAAGAAGGTCTTATGGACCGATGAATCAAAATTTTAAATCTTTGGTTCATCACGCAGGGTTTTTGTACGCCGTCGAGTAGGCGAAAGGATGGTTCCTCAGTGTGTGACACCAACTGTCAAACATGGAGGAGGAACCGTGATGGTCTGGGGCTCGTTTGCTGGATCCAGAGTCGGCGGCTTGCACAGAGTGACTGGCACCCTGAACCAAAAGGGCTACCATGGCATTTTGCAGCACCATGCAATACCCTCTGGTATACGCCAAGTTGGTCAGGGGTTCATCCTACAGCAAGATAATGACCCTAAACACACCTCCAGGCTATGTCAAAACTACCTTCGAGGAAAAGAACAAGACGGTAGGCTTCAAATCATGGAATGGCCATCACAGTCTCCAGAATTAAACCCCATCGAGCTGGTTTGGGATGAACTGGACAGAAGGGTGAAGGCAAAGCAACCTACAAGTGCAACACATTTGTGGGAACTTCTGCAACAGTGTTGGGAAGAACTTCCCGAACAATATTTGATTTCCATTGTAGAAAGAATGCCACGAGTGTGTTCGGCGGTTATATCTGCAAAATGTGGCTACTTTGCTGAGTCAAAAATTTAAATTAAATTTTGTTAAACAAAATGATTCTACGATTTGTTTTTATCTCCAATTGTTTATTTGTTCTATGTTTAATTTCAGAGTACATTGAGACATTAAACTGCATAAATTTCAATAAAAACTGGAAAAATTGAGGTGTTCTAAAACTTTTGACCAGTCGTGTATATAAGTTAATTTTCTTAAATACAAGTCGTACTTGAAGCTCAGGGGTTCAGGGTTGTTCGGGTAGTGCACTCCGACTAGGGTATCCAGCAAAGGTAGCACACGTACGCCGATGCAAAGGAGCTCTTTAATCCTGTACACTGTATGAACCAGAAGGTAGCACCATGATGTTAGCCTCAGACTGCCTTGCCATGGAAACGTGGAGCATTTCTGGCACAGGCATCCTTAATCACATCATTTGATCTGTGAGGTTTTTGTAATACTTGGAAACAAACAGAAGTCAGAGAGACACAGGACAGGTAAATAATGCAAATAAGGAGAGCAATTTTAATCTGAATAGCCACTTTCCCGTCTCTGGAAGTGTCAGGCAGGTGAATTGTTCCAAAGGAGGAAAACTCCTTTCCAGAGGTTGTTACACCATTTTTATTTCTCAATTGATGGCTGCACATGAAACTTCATTGGGGGTGGAGGATCAATGTGTTTTCACATTTATGGAACCTTGTGTACTGAAATTCAACATTCGCATTACATATGGAGCATTACATTATGTGGCATTACATTACATACATATTACATATTCGCATTCAATTCGCATTCAACACCCTGTTGCGATGAAGGTACACATGATGAACGAAATAATCACTGATCTTCATTCCTGAAGTGAAGTATCTGTGAAGCAGCATTCATTTCTCTCAAGTTTATCTGCCAAATCAATGGTTTCAGAGTCCAATGTGGCAGATTGTCATGAGCAACAGGGGGATCTTTATGTCTTGCTGAAAGTTTATCCTCAATCTTATAATGACCTACAGGGAAGGGATAATCATCCTGCCCCTCCTCATATGGTCCACGTGATGCCACTCCATCAAGTGGTCACCTCAAGTTGATCAAGTTGAAAATGTTGATCAACACCCTTCAAGTTGATCTCGAGGAACATTACATACATGTATGTGGACTGGCAGGATAGCCTATGCACTCGCCTCTGAGCTGTCTAACTTGGGATTGAATCTCGGTCCAGCTATGAACTGTCATCCTGGTGTTCCACAGGCAAGGCGAGCCATCGATGGGTGTGCTGTTAGTCCGATGGACATTATAGACTTGAAGTCTACAGAGTCCTACAGAGGAAAAAACCTACAGAGTCCTTCGAAAAGAGTAGACGAGTGCCTGACTAAATTCCAAATACCTGCTTGGTCTGTTGGTAGCAAGTGGTCTGGTCTTCATAGACATTTCATGACAACAGGTTATACTGCTTGTTGTCTTACGAGTCTAGTTGCTGTCTGGACTATATATTGACCAGGTAGATCACGTCTTCATGTGAATGACCTTTGGATACAAAGGATACTTACCAATCAGCCAAGCAATAATTAAAATAACTAGCAACCACCCGCCCTACGGGCTGGGCTTCAATTGGGAGGCCCAAATGAAAAGGCAAAATATCAGAAATTGAAGGCTTTTTTTTATTTTAAACGATTTACATAAACATCCGTTAAATCACATCACATGCAAATCATCAAAATCTAAACAGTATTTGTAGAAGTTCAATAAAAGCCACATCACTGTTCATATCGGGAAATATTATTCCATCATGTTTGGAAAAACCCGAAAATTGGGATAAAATGGGAAAAACAATATAGCCTATTTTACTCCAGGGGGTCCCAGGAATACCCACCCAAAATATCGTTGCGATCGGTTCAGCCGTTTTTGCGGTACCTAGGAACAGACGGACAGACAGACGGACAGACGGGTGGACATTTGGTGAATTATAGTAAGATTATGGTTCCATGCAATCTCCTGAATTCTGACTACTGTATAAAAATGTGGTGGATATTTCCATTAACGTAGTCGTTCTCCAAGTTGTTACTACAGTCAGACATTATGAATTTCTGTGCAAAGTCACTGCGAAGTGATGGCTTATCGATTGCGATGATTCAGCCCCACGCTAATCAGTTGGTGCACGCATTTATTCGACATTCAATTACCCTTGCCTCCGAGAATTTTTCCTCCGTTTTACTAATTACCCTGATAACTGGAGTCGCAGCAATGCAAAGCTCGTTAGTATGAAAGTGCACAAAGGCCAACCTAAATGCATGCAAATATGCCAAAGCAATAATCTTTAGCGATTTAATTAGCGACTTACAGTCAGACTAATGGATCTGCAGCAAAAAACACTCATCACTCATTCTGCCAAAGAAAAACTGCTCTAAAACAGAGAGAAGTGTTTTATATAATGTCGATATCCATTCTAACTGCCATTTCGCAATAATCTTGTGAACGGATGATGTTCAGAGTCTGTATCAGCCAATACTGTTTATCAAAACTTTTGGAAACTATCCCTACCTCTGCCACTGAAGGTGGAGGTTATGTTTTTACTCCTGTCTGTCTGTCTGTGAGCAGATATCTCAAAAATGTATGGACCAATTCCGACAAAATTTGGTGGAGAGATGGGGTGTGTGACAAGAACCAATTGATTAGATTTTGGTGAATATCCAGATCCAGCCTATCAGTGGGATACAAAATGTAAACTGTTCAGCTTGGCGGAGGTATGTGCTCTACCGAGTGCCCGTCTAGTTTAGAAATGCTTCTCCTTGAGCCTCAATCCCATGTCCTGCATATTAAAAATGTGCGACCCCTGTTTGTCAGTACTCAGCACCAATAGTACCTCCTTTTCTCTGTGTAGGTCCAACAACAACAACAAACAGGCATTTTTAGGCCATTTTCCCTGCTAGAGTGGGGGTTAGCCTTACGGTCCCCATGCCAATCTTCTCCATTTTGCCCTATTTTCTGCATCTCCCCTTGTTAACCCCCTTGCCCGCATTTCCTCTTCCACCACCTTTAGCCAAGTCTTTCTCGC